>NW_013666442.1:231270-243806 GCF_000517525.1 Limulus polyphemus
GGCCGATCCAATCTCCTGACATGAACCCCATTGAAAACCTCTGGGCCATACTCGACCAGCAAGTCAAAAAACAACCAAAAAAACCAACTTCGAAGAGCGATCTACTCCAAGTTTTCAAGCAAGATTGGGCAAAAATCCCACAATCTAAAATTGATGAGATGATTCTCATGATGTCCCAAAGGATCAACGAACTTCACGAAGCGAAAGGAAGATCTACTAGATATTAATTAAATTATAAATATATCAATTCATGTGAATATAACTGAAAAATTTCATTTTTTCTGAAAAGGTGGTGTCTATTTACTTGTGACCACACTGTGTACATTGATGATTATAGTCTTGTTTTGTCTTATAACTTATTTCTAAAGGGGGACAGCAGTTTTTATTTCTTATGTAAAGGTTATAATATTCAGTCTTATACTGTTTAGAAATTCAACAAAGTTAGATATACTGTCTCTATCATATTGCCATGTACTAAAGATATCATCCATGTAATGTAGCCAAATTACAGGTTTTTGTAAGTGTGTGAAAGAATGTCCAAATAGTTCATCTTCAAAAAAGACACTTATAGGTCACTAAGTAGGAGGGAAAGGGAAGATCCCATGGCTTAACCACTGTTTTATTTGTAGAACATTCCTTCATAGGTAAAGTAAGTGTTGTTAACACAGTATTCAGTTAGGCTGGTTAGGTGATTATCATTAGAATCAAGGTTACTTTGTTCCAGTTTGGCTTTTAAACAGATTAGGGCCTATTTGACAGGTACCGGAGTGAAGAGAGATTTAATGTCAAAGGATGCTAAAATGTCTTCTTTTTATAGGCTAGTGTTTTTGATTCTGTTCACAAAGTCTTTGGAATTTTTAAGAGAGAAAGTATTAGCCTTTACTAAAGAAGTAAACTTTTTTAATTAAGAATTTAGCAACACTTTGTATAGGTAAGCCCATGCTAGATACAGTAGGTCTGTGTGGTGTATTCTTCTTATGTATATTTGAAATAGCATAGAAATGGGGGAATGATAGTGGGTATGAATAAAATAAATTTTTTTGAATGGGTCATGCTCTTTTATGTTTGTGAGAACAAGTTGGGTCATTCCTTAGTAAAGTGTATGAGCCATCATTTGGTAGAGTGTGGACTCCTTGTCTGTAATAGGATTTATTAATGACTACCATACAACCAACTTTGTCTGCTCTAGTTGATTCATTTAAATTGTTAATTTCTTTGTTATTTGGGTTAGTTTTAAGTTTATTCTCTTTACATTTTGAAAGGGTAGAAACTATGTTGACTAATTTTTTCAGCTTGACTATAATTTAAATTGAGGTTTTTAATGTTTCAGTGGTAGCAATTATTTGTTCAGTTGGTACAGAACTATGTTTAACAGCAAAATTTAAACCAGAGTTTAAGATAGACATTTGCTTGCTACTTAATAGTTCACTTGAAATGTTTACAATATATGTTGGAAGAGTTAATGGTTGGAAATTGTTTACTTCTCTTTTAATTACTGAAACTTCTTTTTCTGTTTGATTCACTCCTTTTTTGCAGTCTTTTGTAGATCTAAACCAATTTGAAGAGTCTAGTCTGTTCCTTGTTTCTCTCATGATTTCTCTTTGATATCTCCTCACTCAGCTTTGCAACGTTTTGCACATATCACCATGTGATTAAGAATGTCTCATCCGATACTAAGACAGTCATACGAATGAACAATTTTGCATATTAAGTCAAACACTCTTCACAATATGAAACAATTACCCTTTATGCTCCATAAACAATTTGGTCAAATTTCATTAATCTCTATTGCTACTCATCTGCCATCATTTTCATCACCCTTCATCACATTTATACACAACATCCAACTCATCATCAAGAGAACTTTAAATTTTCAGCACAAAACGGTGGGCCCACACAATTTTTCTGTTTACTCAAGACATTCTTTCATCTATCACATCTTTCTCCCTCCATTCAATTCAATTACATAATCATAGCAAACACCATCTCAAGGTATTGTCCACACTGAAAGACCACAGGATAAACAAAGACCAAGAGTGACATCCCATGTCATAAATGAGGGTAATCATTGGCTAATAATGCTCCAATGATCAACATAATTCAGGACTCCATTTGGCTGATTTATCATGGTCCAGCCAACAGATGTGAAAAGTAGTTAGCACAGTGTGATTTCATTTCTTTTTTTTTTTTGTTGCATTAATACCATATTTCTTTTTCTTTATTTTTGTCATATCTATAGTCTTCATCTTCCAGGCTGTGCCCCACCATGAATATCATTGGATCCATGTGCCTTTTATTGATTTTTTTTTACCACCAGAAAAAAATTCGAAATCTTGCTTTATCCCCACCACACATACACCTAATTTAGAGGCCAGTGGTACCTACATGTATGCTTGTACTTCCAGAACAATCGTTTTCCATAGAGAAACCACAGGTTTTTTTATCCCTTTTTTGTGGGCTTTTTCAAGTTATTTACCCCCCCCCCCTTTTCTAGGGAATTAAAAGAATTTACTCCCTTATGAAAGGATTGTAATAATTTCAAGACCCCTTTGTTCAGCTCCTTGGGAACGGGGCTTCAAATATCCTTGTTTGCAACTTTTTGGGGGAACTTAGATGACCTTGCAAAATATACACCTTTTACCTGAGAAAATTAGAATGTACATGCAGCCTTTCAGAGCCTGAAGTAGGGGCCAGGGTCCACACATACAGCTCAGCATGCAGCTGAAGTTTTGTTTTTGTTTGTTCTATGCATAGCATCTACTTCCACTGCACTGGTAAATACACTGATTCAGTTCAGAGCCCTCTGAGATCTCAGTCTGAGTGCATCATTGTGCCGATCCATTCAACCCTTCAGATAACGATGAGAAATTGACTTGATTTTGAGAACAACATTGCAAATAATTGTCAGAATAATTTTGTTTTTCTCATACTTGTTTCATGAGATAAAGATTATTTATCTTTAAGGGGAAATAATCACTTAAATTTAGATTTTCATGGGCAATTTTTTAGTGGTTACACACCTTTTGGATAGTCTGCTGGAATTTTTGGTGGCCAAAAACGAATGGAGCCTCATTAATTTTGAGATGTGGGAAATGATGTCAAATTGGAGCCCCAGCTAAGGAATTGAATTGAATCCTCAATCCCAATTCACAAATAAATTGATTCTTGAAGCCTTGCAGGGCCTAGGAGAGAGGATAGTTTCTGAATTTAACATTTTCCTTACTCGAAAATGTATTATAGATTCTTACCTCTTAGCACAACCTCTCAACCTTCTTCCCTACTGTTGGTGTATTTATTTTGCCTTGTTGAGAATGAACATTTGTTCAAGGGCTAGGGCTCACGGGCATTATTGCATATGGAGGATGTGTCAACCTTCTTTTGGTGGAGGTCTATAGTCTGATGATTACATCATAGGCTGGCACAATACATGCTATTACCTGCAGGTGTGGAAGAGTTGTTCAAGGTTTGTGACATACAGAGAGGTGAGTATCTATCTGAAATATATTTTCAAGTAAGCAAAATGTTAACTTTGAACACAGTACATGTTATCACTTTTTTGTTATTATTATTATTACTTTACTGAGAAAAGTGTTGCCTAAGTTGTTCAGACTGTAAAGTGTAATTGATTTTTTTAATATGGTTTATCAAGATCTGATAGTCTTTTTTTTTTCCTTATTACATCTTATGCTGTAAATGTAATGTAATAAATTGAAGTAAGGGTCCAAAAGTATGCTTGTCCTGTCAAATAAAGCATTTATTCAATGATAACGTTGCTTTTTGTAACATGAAAGAGTTAATTAGAAGGTCAGTGTTTTTTTATGATTTACTGCAGAGAACAATAGTTCAGAAAACATTTCATATGTCGCTGGTTAATATATTAATTTAGTGGGTTTATTTTTGTATGGCATTTATATTAAAAGATACATGACTTAAAACTTCCTAATCATGCTATCAATTTGTTAATAATTGTAAATAGTCAACTTCACTGTTGGAAATAGCATTTGTAAGTTCTTATGAAAGAAATAGTGTGAGTTAAAACTTCCTGCTACTGAATAGTAACTCTTGTTGCAGTTCTTGTAATCTGAAAAACCAAAATTCTTGTCTTACTTTTAATATTGTATACGGGTCTCATATATCATTATATTTGTGTCAACATTACCTATTTGCTTAATTATACCTAGTAAAGTGGTTATTTTCTGAAACAGATCTTTGATTTTTAGTTTTTTTTTGTTAATTGTAAGCTTCATATATTTGCTCATTTATCCAGTATTCTAAATCTTCATGGAAACCCAGGGGACTATGCTTGGGGAAGAGGAGGCCTTGACTCAATTGTTACACAAGTATGATTATATAGAGTATATTTACAACTAATAAATGTGATAGAACTTGAAAAAATCATTTCATTTTAAGTGCATAATTATAGATAAGGTAATATGACTATTAATGGTTGGAGATGGCTTGAATGGGTAATGAAGAAAAACTTTAGTATAAGCTTAACATAACACCAAATGTACAACGTTTCAACAAGGTTTTGTCATCATGATGATGATAAAACCTTGTCGAAACGTTGTACATTTGCTGTTATGTTAAACTTAAATTAAAGTTTTTCTTCATTACCCATTCAAGCTGTCTCCAATCATTATTAGTCTCAAAGTGGGTTCCTCGTCATCAAATTTTAATATGACTATGTCAGCTTCTATTTAGTCAGTGTCCAGTTTGAGATCAGTGACAAGAATAGAAAAAGACATGATGTATTTCATTTACTTAAGAAAAAATTTTCATCAAAATGGTATGTAAAAAGTTCAAGTTAATATGCTTGTTACACAAAAGAAAAAATGTAGCACTGTATTAACAGATCAAATTGGCTTGGTGTCAATTTTACAGTTCACTGCCAGTTTGCCATAATTAGAAACTTAACACTTTTTGTTTATAATTAAACATTTTCATATATGCTGTGGTCATATTGACCTATGAAATATTAATATAGCTTTTAAAAAAGTGATGAAATTTAATTTGTTAAATAATTTATTATAAGCTTATAATACTTAATTGTATAAATCTAAACAAAATGATGATGAAACTAATTTCCCACAGTCCACATAAGGACTTTAATACATTTAGTCAAAATGAGCCAAATATACCCAAAAAGTTTTGCTGTGGAAAAGTTTATTAAATATTTTTTTAAGGCAGTTTTAATATGTAATGATACAAACCATGCATTATTTTATGTAACCATAATATTGAACAAAATTATCTTAGTAGAAATAGCTTTTAACTCATGTGTACAAGTGTTACTGATGTTACCTTCACAAGGCTGCCTTGTTACTTTTCTCTGTGTTATAGTGGCATTTATTATTGAATATAGTTTTGAAGAGTTTTAATTTTATATACAACAGTTTTTTACATTATGTCTGTAATGGTCTAAAATGAACATGCTGCTACAATCAGGGTTCAACAACAAAAACACAATTTATTCACAATAATAACACTTAGAAATAAATTCAACACAGTTAATATATAAATGCCTGGCCAGGGCTTCACACCAATCTTAATAAACAATTTATAAATATTAATAAATCAATAATAATGGAATCAGGACAAAAAAATCAGAAAGAATAAACCTCATTCCAAAAAAAAGAAAGAAATACAACAAATACAATATTCCAACAATACCTTTCAATATCAATATTGAGTGACAAACAGCAATAACTATAACATTCAATAACTATCTCATGACTCCCTCTCTTAGTGAAGCTTCTGGCAGGGTGTTTATTCACAGAATAGTCACGAGAGTGCAACCTCATCTGATCATAAATTTACATACTCTTCTGCTTCATATCTATACATCATCTCTAGGGAAGCTGGTGTTAGTTTCATCATACACACATACATATACTTACTCCAAAAACAAATGATTATGTAGAAGGTGAGTTAGCATTTTAATGCAACTAAAAATTCATAGATAAACTAAACAATAGAAAAAATAATAAATAAATGATAAACGCAACCATAATCATAAAACAAAATATAGAATTTGCTGTCTCACATGTTGAGTTTAGTGCATTCACTAGATATTTCTTAATAAAATTAAAAGTGGTGGTGTCATAATGAACATGCTTTCAAGTTGTTTGCTGGCAGGAGATTAAATCATTATAACAACTACCAATTATGAACATATTTACTCTTGTTTACCAAGTTGTACTGTGTACGTCACTTAGTAATGGCTTAGAAGGGAGTTGACACCCACAGATATTGTCGTAAGTCATTGTAAAAGTCCCTAAGACAGAAGCTGTAAGAACCAAATTGGGCTAGGCATGGCCTTGTGGTCAGCATGCTGGACTGTGAATTTGAAGGATTCATTGTTTGTATCCTGTTGCTGCAAAATTGTGTTCCTCACTTTGGGACTGTGGGTGAGTTATAAAAGTGATAGTCAAATCTCACTTTTTGATAAGAGTAGCCCAAGAATGTGCAGTGGGTAGTGTTCACTAGCAGCCTTTCATCTAGTCTGTCAGTTCCAAATTGGTAACAACTAGCATACATAGTCCTCATGTAGCTTTTAGTGATTATTCAAAAAAATATATATCAGCCAAATTAAATTGTTGTGTGTATAGCCACAATTATTGTTTATTGTAAGCTTAAGTAAAAATGTGAGTTTCTAGAAACCAAAAAAACTTATTTCATTTAGAACTATGTAGTGTAGACGTACCTGTGAGGTGTACTTTCAATTAACATATACACATATATATATATATATATATATGTGTGTGTGTGTGTGTGTATATGTTAATTCTTTTGTGTCTTTTTAGTATTTATTGTTTATACAGTACTTAGCAGGCAATGAGCCCTCAATAATCAGCATTAAGTTACTTCTTTGCTAATAGTACATACATTGATTCAACCATGTATTTTACATCACACGAAATGTCTATCAGGAAACAGGACCGTGAAAACATTTCTGCATACTATATTTGCCATATTAATTTCCAATTAAAAGTAACATCATATATATGTTTTTCTTATATGGCCTCCTAATATAATTGTTTAATTATGTTATATTAATCCTTTCCAGCTTGTTTATCTCTTGTTGTTACAGGTGCAAAATTATGATTTTTTTGCAAAATTCTGTGTGGTCCATTCAAATTATCAACAAAATAAAATTTACATCCACAAATGCTAGAATAAGAAGTTTATATGGAAAGATGTTTTGACACTTTCACATATCCTCTTCAGTCCAACCTTTCTTTGTGAGAGAAACACATACAGTCTCTTGAGGGCATATGATGTTATTAAGGGGTTCAGTTTATAGTGACCTTTGGAAATGTTGAAGTTTGGCAATTTTTGAACTAATGAACTTTCTACAGTTCTTCTTTGACATAATTTCTAGTTTTATGTATCATTTTGGTGATTTCCAATTAATTATATGATCAAGGTTCTCATGTGAAGAGAAATAGCATTATTTGTATGACCATTTTTAACATCCCTTTTATTTTCTGTGAGTCTTGCATCTAATTTTGTACCACTTTTACCCACATAAACTTTGTCACAAGACTTAAAGGGGACTATATAGACTTTTTGTTTTTTATTTTGAAGTGCAAACATGTTTGAGGGTAGGAAGTTCTTAATGGTTGTTGGGATATTTATAAACAACTTTGAAATTGTTGTTTTTGAGACATTTCTCTAGAGCCACAATATTAGAACTGTAGTTGACACTGAGTATTTTCTTCTTAGTTTCATATGTAAATGATGCTGTTTGCTGGCTATTGTTCCTATAAAATGTCTTCCTTGCCTTAGGGCATTTTTAATAAAACCCATAGTAGCTGGTAGTATGATGACATATTCTAAAGACTCTTAGGAACATGGAAGTCATTTTTACTGTTTTATGGTGGCGTAAGAAGAAATGAATATAGCTTAACCGGTTTGTTGGTTTTCTATAGATTGAAAGGACAGACTTTGTTATTTCTCTCGTCATGAGAATATCTAAAAATGGGAGTGAATTATTCATTTCCCATTCCACATGAAAGTTGACAGTACTGTGAAGCTTGTTTGTCCTCTGAAACAAGGCTTGAAAATCATTTCTAGTATGTGGCTAAACCAAAAATATGTCATCAGTGTATCAGAACCAAGAGATTTTCTTTGAATTCAGATTCGCTGTAGGAAGTAATTCACTTTCTAAATACTTCATGAATATGTTACATAAAATTTGGATTAAAGGGTTTCCCATAGCCATTCCATATTTCTGTCTCTAATATTGTCCCATTCATGTGAATACATTATCATCAACACATATTTCCACAAGGAGATGAAAGTGTGAAACAGCACAGGAAGAGGAATGTTAAGTTCAGGTAACTTCTTTATAGGAAGTCTGTGGTTTCGTCAGTTGGTACATTTGGAAATGAAGAATCAATGTTAAAACTGACCAGTTTTCCTTCATTTATGTTACAGTTTTTTATTTTACTGGCAAAATCTATATTATTTAGAATGTGTGATAATGAGAACTTTCTTAGAGCAGGAGATAAGTGTTGTGCCAGCCATTTGGATAGATGATGGGTAACTGATCCTACATTGGAAACTATAGGTCTAAGATGGTAGTCATCTTTGTGGGTTTTAGGTATTCCATACATATACAGCAGAGAAGGATTGATCCATTTAAAGATTTTTTAAAAGATCTGATTAATCAGATAAAAATATTTGGAGAGACTTGTCAAAATCAGATGCCTTCCCAAGTTTTTCACAAGTGTTTTCATCCTGCAATAAATTGTTTAGTTTTTTCATTGTAAGTACATTTATCCATGATGACAACTTGTTTTGCCAGATTTAGTTACTAAAATATCCTTATTATTTTTCAATTTTCTTAATAATTTTTTGAAACATTAAGGAATCACAAAGTCTTCATTACTATTGTAAAAAAGTGAAGTGATTAGACATACAGTTAAAAAGTTCAAATCATCATTATTGTCCTTTGCTGATTTAACAACATCTGATATCAAATAAAGGTCAAGATCAGCATTTTCGAAAGAAAATGTGAGGCCATAGCCTAACGTTATTTCTTCTATATTTGTAAGACTGTAAGGGAAAGATTTACAATATTTTTATCTGGTTTAGAAGCTTTGGATGTAAACTTTAT
The DNA here is from genome assembly GCF_000517525.1 of Limulus polyphemus. Taxonomy (NCBI): domain Eukaryota; kingdom Metazoa; phylum Arthropoda; class Merostomata; order Xiphosura; family Limulidae; genus Limulus; species Limulus polyphemus. The sequence continues at coordinate 240,395 of NW_013666442.1, forward strand.
TTTATATCACTGTACCCAGTATTCTGTATTTACTTGCTATAACTGAAATATTAAAATTTAATGTTCACATTTGATTTATGTTTTATTAACGATTGTTTTAGATAAACTAATTAAAAAACTGCAAGCCACAATTTTTGATTTTGCCAGCAATTATGTTTTTTATTGGCATGGTGGAAATCTTTAAATTTCTGGACCATGCAGATAAAACTTGTCAATGTGTGAAACAAAGCTGGAAATCTGTGAATTTCCTATAAGTTTATTGCTTATTTTTAGCTCATATAGTTTGAAAACAGTGAATTTTAGAAGTTGGTGAATCAAAAATTGTGAAATTCAACTTTCTGAAAGTTCTTTTTACAATTTTCAAGTTTCTGAAAGTAATAAAATTGTACATATATCATCTGAAAGCTGAATTTTTTTTCTTTCTTGTAGTTTATTTGTCATAGAGCTCCCTTTCTTCCTTATGTAGACTGTAAAGTTCTACAATTTCACTTAGTTATGTTTTGAGGCTATGCAGGGCTTGTATTTTGAAGTTAGTAATGATTTTATATTGTTTGTAAGATTCCCCCTACCTATATAGTTCAAATGTTACACACTTTGGAGAACTCTCCATAAAAAGTTGGGTCTATACTATCAAACCCATGTACATTTGCCTTTTGTACCAACAAAGAAAACTAAATTATCACAACACTGAATGATTTCAAAATTCTCAATTCAGGTGAATATAACATGGAATTATTAATAAAAAACTTTGTTATGCAGAAACCATTAACCTGTTGATAATCATACTAGTAGCTCCTTTCAGTTCAAATGCTTCTGATTTGTCTAAATTATTATTACTTACTTTTAAATACTTTGTACATTTCTTTTTCTTCTCTTTGATTTATGCATATATATATTAATTTTTGTTTTCTAACTTAGGTTTAATAACTTATATTAACCTTAAAACTTAATCTACCTTACATATTTTATTTTTATTGTATAAAATGTAATTTTTAATTGTTTTCACAGAAAATTACTGAGGATAGAATATGTGTAACCTGAAATGTCGTTTGAATAAGTAAAATGATTGTTTTTACCATCAACAAATTAAATTATGATTCCCTACTTATTTTGAAGTAGTTGTTAATCTAATTTCAGAACTTGTTAAAGAGAGCTGATTCACCATTGGTGAAATAGCTTAATATACTAAGTGATAAATTTGAGATTTAATATCAGATCTTTACATTCATTGATTGTACTTTGTTAAATGATGTTTGATTCTGTATTCATACCTTTTGTGGTAGCAGATATAACATTAACATTGATAGAAATATTTTGATGGTACCTGATGATGCTTGATTCTACTGAAATGTAATACAACCCTGTAATAAAACATTTTCAGCCAGCTAAAAGCTGTTCATTCTTTATTGCTTTAATACACCTGCATCTCTACATATGAGGATCTTCCCAATCTAATTTTCAACTAGAGTTGAAGACTTGAATGTTTCATATGGACATTGTTTTTGCACAAAAGATATTGTTGCCTCAGCGAGGTCACGTGACTAGTGTCACTCCACATATTTTCTAGAAATATCTTGTTCCTTCGTGAATGCCCTAGCATTTACTAGATATATGTTTGTCTGGTATATATATAAGACGCTCACAACGTGACGTGATAATGTGTGTAGGTAGTGAGTAATTAAACTACAGTCAGAAAGTATTGTTGAAGTTAACGTTCGTTGTTAAAATGTTTGTTATAGAGCAACTGTTGAAAATAAGTGTATCGGTAAAGTTATATTCAGAAAGAATAAACCAGTTTTATTAAGTAAGGACTTGTGTCGCTAAAGTTTCGTCGGAACGAAGTTACGGAAAATCAATTAACGACTGGAGGCGTAACAAATTGGTGTCAGAAAGTGGGACAAAAGAAGAAAAAGAGAAGATGGAAACGAGAAGCGGCAAATCAAACTACAGTTTAGCAGATTTGATGGCAGCAATACAAGAACAGCAAAAGAAACAAGAAAAGAGACAACAGCAGTTGCAAGAAAACCTGCAACAATGGCAGCTCGAACAACAAAAGAAACAAGAAGAATGAGAAATTAAACAAGAAGTGAGATTACAGCAGTTGTTAGAGGAAAAAGAAAAGAAACAAGAAGAACGAGAAAAGAAACAAGAAGAAAGAAACAACTGCTGTAATCTCTCTTGTTTATTTTGCTGTTCGAGCTGCCATTGTTGTAGGTTTTCTTGCCACTGCTGTAAAGAGGAAAAAGAAAATAAACAAGAAGAATGAGAAAAGAAACAAGAAGAGAGATTACAGCAGTGGCAACTGGAACAAGAAAGGAAACAGGAAGAAAATCAACAACAATGGCGAGAGGTACAAATGGAAAACATTAGTAAATTTAAAAGCAAATTAGATACGTTAAAGAACGATCTATTGTCTTTTACACAAGGAGGATACATTGACCATTGACTTAATCAGCCCCAGACAGTGGCAAGCCCCTTACAGAGCCCACAACTAAACCCTAATGCAGACATATTCAGTCCCGTTAGAAGTCACATCCCAGATATGAATGTCATTAATAGGAGTGATCCTGTGCGAAGGAAGCCACAGGAATTCGATGGGAAGGCACTGTGGGAAGCATATAGAGCACAATTTGAGCTACTGGCAGAGATGAATGGATGGACAGAGGAGCAGAAAGCTGTATATCTGGCAACGAGCTTGAAGGGACAACCACTGGAAATACTTGGACAGTTGACAGCAGCTGACAGACACAACTATAAAGCACTGGTAGAGGCTCTGGAACTCAGGTACGGAACCCAGAATCAGTCAGAAGTCTACAGGGCTAGGTTTATGACGAGAATCCGTGCTAAAGAAGAGAGTCTGCAAGAGCTGGCACAAGACTTGGAAAGCATGGCAAACAAGACCTACCCAACTGCACCACCCGATCTCCTCAAGGTGATGCTGAGGGATCAGTTCGTAGATGCCTTGGACAGTCCACAACTTAAGATACAAGTGAAGCAAGCACACCCCTCTACCATGCAGGATGCAATGGCCAGAGCTCTCGAATTTGAATCTTACATTAAGTCCAGCACAGAGGTACCGATGTTGGTACAGTCATCTGGATTCAAGGCCAGAAAAGGTCAGCTTTCAGAGAAGTTTGAGGGACTTTGCTGGCACTGTAACAAACCTGGGCACAAGAGAGCTCATTGCTGGCAACTTCAACACAGGGGAGACGATACAGCAGTAAAGGCTGTTACCAAGAAAGGCTGTTGGAACTGTGGGGAGCAAAGACATCTGAGGAGCCAGTGTAAGAAAAATACCACCAATAAGTCAGCTTCGGGAAACCAGTAGTGGTTGGTGCTAAGGGACGCCCACCAACCTCATTGGGGAAAGTCCCAACAGCTAAGTGTAAAATGACAAGTACACATAGTATCT
>NW_013666442.1:244707-255106 GCF_000517525.1 Limulus polyphemus
TTTTTTTTTTTTTTTTTGCATTTTAAAGGAAAAGAGCTATGAGGTGACCAGAAGATTCAAAATGCACTGTTAGATTTGCTAGAAAAAATGAAGGTTGGATGGTCTTCAGACAGTGTGACAACTATTGGAGAACAATTTATCAAACCATTTTCCAGTACTCTTTGGTATTTGGATCCTCACCATGATAAATTAGCTTCTACAAATATTCATCTCCCAAGCAAATATCAAGGATTTAATGACTGGAAAATGACAGACAACACTCAGAAACTCCATTTGCCAGTTCATTGTATCACTTACTGCAGATAATAAGAAAAGGGATTGAACAGAAATATCCTGGTGATGAGAGTAAGCTTGAAGTTCCCTCACTGGAATGGTTATGCTTTCAAATTTGACCACATAATCTTTATTCAGCATCTGTATTAAGATACACAGGGTGAGTAAATTTGAAATTGGGTCTACAAATTTGCCAGCTTCATCATAGTTATGTCGATTCCTGCTATATTAGTTTTATTTTATTCTATTTGAAAGAGTTTTCTGTTAAAGAAAATTGTTTTATCAATTATGTGTCAGTAGGTGATAAAGCCTTCATACCAATCGGTAAACCTGTACTTCCAGTTTCAACTGGCATCGGAGGGCATAATCTCTCAATAGTTTTAGCAGAAGGTCCTAGTCCAGTTGCTTAAGACCATGTTTTCAGTGCTATCTGTGTCTTTTGTGGTTGACATTCCAATGACACCTCAAGATTCTTTCTATCATGGAAAAGCCTTTATTGGGTTAAAAGACAAAGTTATTCAACCTTCTTCAGCTTTGTGGTATTGTGCAAAATTGACAGCTTTTCTTTAAACTCACTTTAATGATGATGGTGCTGTTGTAAACAAGCCTATACTTGTGACAGTGATTGATGAAGGTCCAGACCACTATATCACATTTGTTTTTATACAACTGGATTAGATCTGTCTTTTCATATCTTTGGACCTGGATTTGATAATTGTTGGCTGTACCTACTCTTATCAATCTTTGCAAAATGTAGTTGAGCATTTCATGTCTACTTTAAATTTGTCATTAATGACCATTGCACTTACTAGGAAAGAATTGCTAGAAGAGCAAGAGAAACTGCTTGATAATAAAAAGACACTCACAGAAGTACATGAAGTAGTCGCTCAAAATCTGGTATTGAATGAGTCTTTGTTGGATGCAATTCAGCAAGAGATATGCACACTATCATGATGTTTCAGTAGCATGGAAATAAAGGGAGAACCTGGACAAATTACTCCAGCTTCTAACAAGTCTGAATTATCTCATTTTTGGGAATTAATTTTTGAAGTACAGCCTAACTTGTCATCTGAAAATATCACCAAAAAAATTTTGGAACCTGACAAAGAGCCTCTTTGGAAATTTATGTGTGCTCACTGCAGTGCAACAAAATGCAGTGCAACCAAGCATCCTATTAGGATGCCTATGGACAAACTTAACAGTTATCATTTGTCCCTTTACCTTTGATGTCTGATGTTGATAAATTTGCAAACTTTGCTGGCCTTTATGGAAAGTCTATGGATGAAAAAGACTGTCCCTCTGGAAAACCTGCTTCACATATTGCAGAAGTAGATAAGAAAAGAGTGTACTAGTAAACTGTAAAGTTCAATGTGTTTTGAACTGTCAAGAGTGCTTTAAACCACATGTGTGTACTCTTAAAGTAAACTAACTCGACAGCAAAAATTGGCTTTGGAAGTGGTGAAAGATACTTATCTTTACTCATGTGGTGCAGCAATATTTTATCTGGATTCACCATTTAAGGGTATTGTTTGTGTCAGAGATAGTTTAACTTATGGTGATCCCATAGAACTGTCTTACTTTTCTGCTGCTCTTGTTTGCTTTACATTGGTATATTACTAGTGTGGTATGCCAAAAGAGTCACTAGTAAGAGATAGTGATTTTTGCTGAACTGGAAAGAAACTCAGGTTGTACATGTCATTTGCATGCTTTTCAAGCATTCTTTTATTCTCCATCCTTTAAATGCACCAAAGTAAAGGAAGACTATTAATGAATGATTTTAGATATACAGTACACCTAAAATAAAGGAAGACTTAGTACTAAAAAAATGATTTACATATAGCTATGCAGTTTACAGTTTTAACTTTTGTAAATTTTTTAATGTCATTAAATACATACATGCTTTTGCATCTTAAATGTATCCACGAATGATTATTATTTCAAAAAGTATTATTATTATCTAGTCAACCTACAAACCCAATTCTTAGCGAACAGGAGCCTGAGAAACATAAAATTAAGATGAAGTTGCCTAAATTGAGTCAGAGTTGTGGGAGAAAGCAGCCAAAACATGTATTTACAAGTACTAATAATGCGACAAGCAGTAAAAGAAAATTACTACAGCCAACTTACAGTGAAAGTGTGAATATCAATGATGATGAGAGGGATTTTATTGATAATGTCATTTTGGCTTTAATTGAAGATAGTGATGAGGATAAAAAGAGTGAATACATCATGAAAGAGTGCAAAAATGTATATGATATCAGACATGTTTTCAGAATAGATGCTGCTTAGACAAGAAATTTACTAAGTTGAAAATCATGTGAAATTGAATCCTCTTAATTCTGTGGATAAAACAAGTAATATTACTTTCAGCATTTCAATACTAAAGAAAATGTGCTGTATTTTCTTACTCAATGTTGCAGACCAATTATTGCTTAACATCAGAAAACACATTTTAAAAGGTAGCAGAAAAATTAAGAAATTATATCCAGTAACAAGTTAAAAAAATATTAATCAAATACAGTCAAAACTTGTGCTGTATTCTGTTCAGAGAAGGGTGTTATTAGTTCCATTGTTTGCTTCACCACAAAATGACAAAGTTTTCTATTTGTATAAGATCAATATCAAAAACCCAATAGACTACCTAAATTTATAGCTTGATACAGGATCTTGTAAATGCCTTCCAGATGAGGCTGTTTACATTTGAAGTGCTAGCTATCAAACATTCCTAATATATAGCTAATATTCATTGATTTTTATGTAGCCTTATTTTGCGCTACAAAGAAACTTCTGAAATGCTTTTCTGAAAAGATACCTAACCTCTTCTCACATATTAGCTTTTTTATCAATTTTATGCTGCTCTCTATATGAGCAATTTTTTGCTCACCATTAGCCCTGAGGCTCCCACCTAAACTCGCTTGTTTCCATGTGCTATTGTCATACTGTTACGACAGTGGGGGTCACGTGATGAATATTCTAGAAGATTCGCTAGTGTGTTGCGAAAGCGTTGCATCAACTGACGCTGGTAGCACGTGTTGAGAATCTTAGAAGTTTCTAGAACAGACAGTATTAGTGTATATAAGTGAGCTAGACAGTGAGAGAGACAGACGGAGTCGAAGCAATAGTGGAGACAGAGACATAGCGGAGATGAAGCAGGCAGAGAGAAAGAAGGACAGCGGTTACGGTCGGCGGGAACTGGGGATAGCAGACACAGAGATCGGAACTATAGTTTGCGGGGACGGACAATTAAGTCTAAGCACGATAGAAAGTGAGTGAATTGTTGTGAGCTATAGTGTGTGTAACTGTGAAAATTAAGTACATTACAAAGTTGTATTGAGGAAGAATAAACAAGTTTTATAAAGAAAGGACTTGTATCTTGTAAGAATTAACAAAAAAACATACAGAGACGTAACAATACAAATAAGCATGCAACAACCATCCACCAATAGGAGTGAATCACACCCTCCTAATGCAACTGACTTTTTCTATACTAATTGTTCAAGCCTCACTTCTCGATGTGGCACTTGTGTGTAATGATGCCTTTTTTTTTCATTCATAAACTTTTCAGATATAGGCATTTTTTAATGGAAGTATCTACAAAGACACTATTGTTGGATTTTTGTTTTCCAGCATTTTCTGCACCTGCAGATTTTGAGGCCTTTTATTTCCACATTATTATTTCATAAGTATCAGTAACTTCCACTTTATCTGGTGTGACACAAGGAAACATTGTTAAGTAAGTCTAACAACTACATCGGCATCAGATTTTTCTTTGTCTGTTGGGAGAAGTGACAGCTTTTGTGTTGTGAATGGTGAAGTCATTCTTGTGGCCTGGACCTCCTATTGAACCTGACATAGCTCTGTCTATGTTTATCCTTTGTAATGGAAGGGACTTTGCAGGTTTTTTTCCCACCACCTTATACCCATGTTGTCTTGAATTTACCTAATATTTTTCATAATTTTGGGACTGAGTTTCTCAGGTATGTTTTTCTTTCACTTTGTACTTTGTTCCCTGCTTCTGACTTTTATGTTTTTTACTTCCTATCCAGATATGCAAGTCCATATTCAGTTAGTTTTATCACCACTTGGATGCATGCATGCCACATCCTCTTTCCTTTGTTACCACATATGTCTAGGCATAATTTCATGCTGTATTACATTTTTCTGACTCCTAAACTCATTTTTCTCAGGCTTAAGTTTACCCATCTTTGCCTTACACTCTCTACCCCTTTTCCATTATTTTTCCTCCTTTCACCTTCTTTCCGTGATCTTCTGCACATGCTTGTTCACTTATGTTCTTTACAGTGGCATGTTTATCTTCCTTGGCCTTAGCACTTCATATTTGGTTCTGTTACTTGGTTTTCTTGGGGCATAATACCCTCTATTCATATGTTTTGGCTTCATTTTATCTCATATGCCTTCGCCTGGCTTATTTCATCTGTCAGTGTGGTTTTACTGGAGTGCTTGGTTTTTCTGGAGTCGCATGTTGGGGCTATATGCCAATGTTATTTCTTATCCTCACTAGTTTATCATCTGTCCTGTGCTCCTTCTTTGCCTCTCTCTGCCCTCTACTCCTGCATCCTCACCTTTCCCTGTCACCATATCCCCTTCCTCTGTCTCATCCATCTTCCCACTACTCATAGACTTCAGTGTTGTCAGTCTTGGTGGTGATTATCCTATAGGCTCAGGGTCAGTAGGGCTCATTTAGTTCAGTTTACAAACCATTGCCTTCCATTTGCAGCTTATTGGTGGGTAGTTGGAATTCTATCATAGAGCTTTGCCCATCATTTTTTCCTTCTCATCCTCCATTGTTTCCTGTTCCTGTTATTTTCCCTCCTCCAAGGGATATTGTTTCTTGCCAACATCAGTCTGTAGCAGTGTTGGACCTAATGGCTAAATATGCTATTGGATGGATTTCTAATCCTTCTTGTGGATTTTATTCCAATCTTGGATTTTTCATGTCTCAGTCAATTTCTCGATCTCCATCCATGAGGACTTTTCTCACCCTAAAGTGGTTATTTGTTCCAGGTCTTGGGATGACCGAGGTGGAATTCTCGGATGCTTATTTCCTCTTTGACTTCATTCCAACAAGTCTTCTACAGCCATCCTCTTCTCCTCCTTCAGGAGGTGATGTGTCTGGGTTGGTTGAGCAACCTGGAGAAGTTGCATTTCACACCCGCTCTGTATCTCATTCTTTTGAGTGTTTTTAACTATATAGCCACAGGTATCCTTTACTGTGCATGACACAAGGTTTTAGTGTCTTACATTTAAAATTTTATTAAACTACTTTTGTTTATGTTATACCAATTAGTATAGCATAAAATCTTAGCTAATTATCCATATTCTAATAGTATATAAGTTTAAGTTTTTAATTCTATAAGGCAATATTTAAAACAATCCTGAATTTTCCCTATTGTGACACACGTAATATACTTTCTTTAGGTACCTTCTCTTCTCACTAGTTTCAAATATTTCTCCCTTATGCACTATACGGATTAGCATTCCAGATGATGTCTCTATAGTTGTTTATTTTAGTTGCAAACCAAAATCAGAATGTATTTATCTCTCAGTTATATAAATGTTTGAGAAAGCACAGTTGGTTTGGGGCAAGGAAACAACATTATGAGAATCACTTAAACTATGTTGTTATCTGGTGGTACAACTTGAAATTGTGCTTATAGTTTGCTATGAAACACCACTTTTGTATTAGATAGAATTATAATGACATCTTCTGTATACACTATTGTAGTCCATTATTCTTGTGAATATTTTGGTCAACATTTTATGGATTCACCAAAGAGCTGCAGTTAACCTGGTGTTCAGGCTGTACTAGAAGATAACATATGTAAGACCTCTAAACCTAAAATGCTGATAGTCCATCCAAGATCTGCTACTATTTTTCCATTAACTTGCTGAAGTGGTGTTTTACATGAAATGGTATACCATGAGATTAAGTATAGTTTTAGCAGCACATAAAAACTCTTGACTTGTGTTCCTGTAATTTAACAAGTACATATCAAGCCAGACTTGGCTTTGTAAAAATCATACTAATCACCACTTGAAAAAGCTGATTTTGGCTTCACTAGTTTAAATTGGTTGACCTAACTGATTCATAGCCTGTCTTCTCCCTCCAGTAATGTTTCCAATTGAGAGCCATTCACCATAGTATTGTGTATTTTATGTCAAAGTTATTAACTTTTCATTTTACCCTACATTGCTGATTTAGTGACAGTTCATGGTAGAGAAGAGTAAATACCAAATACAATATACAGGGATACCCCAAAAAAATGTGTAAAATAGATTTTATTTAAAGTTGAACTAGTGAGAGTGTAAGTTTCTGGTAGGGCACCAAAGCTGAACAGGTTAGTGATGAAGGTCGAAACTAAAAATGGACACCTCAAGAATAAAGGGTTAGGCTAAGTTCTACACTTCAACTTGCAAAACATAGAGGATTACATAAACACACTGATGACAAACTCAAGGTTTAAAAAAGAGGGGTTGGATAGAACATACCTTAAGGAAGATAACATCCACATCACTAGAAATTTTCTGATGTGGGACCCTCAAGATAATCAAAAGAGATATAGACGTATGAACAACTGGTAAACAGACACAGAGGCAGAATTAAAAAGAGTGCGGTAAACCTGGAGATAGATATATATAGAGTAGTCCAGAGTCGAGTTAGCTGGCAAAGAGTTGTTGAGGACTTATGCTCAATGTGATGTTACAGGCTTAAGTAAGTAAAGTTGAACTAAAGATGATTTGCATGACTAGCACAAGTAATGGATAAAAGGTTATAACATGGCAAACTTCATCAGCAAGTCATGACACTTCTAAGTTGGAAAAAATCTGCTTCAAATATCCTAAAATAAATTTTCAGTATACAGTTTCTGCAGTTGACCAGTCAGAAAATTTGCACACAAGAATGTGGAAGTATCTCTGCTCCATGTACAGTCGTAAAGCAGTACCTTTTACACAAGGTAGAGTAGGATACTATACAAGTATCCCATTAAACCGTAGATTAGATCCTTGACCAGACCTACTGACCTCATCTAAATAATTTAAGTATTATAAGTATGAAATACCCACTATAGAAAGTAAGTTATATAGTATTTGCATACTAGATATCAAGTAGAAATGGATTGAAAGTTTCAGAAAAAGGTATGTTTAGAACAATTTTTTTAATTTTCAGGATCAATATATTTCTGTGAATTATTAGTATTATTAAACATGCCTTTCAGGTGTACATAAGCAGGGATATTTCAGTGAGATTTTCTAGAGTAATGCAGTATGTGTAACAAGATTTTGTTAACTTTTAGCTTTTAAATCAGTTGGAAGCCACAGGACCACCACCCCTGTCAAAAGAGAAAATTTCTAAAATTCCAATAGTACACATAGAACAAGATCAAGTTGGTAAGTAAATGCTTATCATGTTTATTGTAAACTAAGACAAAATATGAATACAGTAACTAATGTTTCATTTTGATCAGAGGGAAATATTACATTATGCTTTATGTACAGAAAATGGATGTGTATCTAAAGCTTTGAACTTCATTAAGGTGACTAAACTCTTTGTCTTATAATTAATCATGATCATGAATGAAATAAAAAGATTCCCACAGCCTGTGTCATAACAGTAATAACTCAGCAGAAGATGTATGAGCTGAAGGATGTTTTTATTGATTAAACTTGTATGTATATACCTTCTGTGGATGGTTTTGAAAGAGCAGCCAAGAGAATAAGCTTGAAGAATTCAGGGTGAAAAAAGAAATAATAGAAAGAAATGTCCACTAAAGGTGCACTAAATAAGATAAATGTGGATATTTACACACAAGTTATTGATTGTGAGAACGTTTTTTATTTCTGACTTCTTTTAGCATAATTTTATTTTTCATAATACTTAAAATAGCTAAATATGAATAAAACATATACAAATATTCCCAATATTAACTCTTTTGTGACTTTAGTTACCTAAGGTCACTCCATGGGCATAATTGCTTGTTTTACTTCAAAATTTCATTTAGAAAATATAATTTTAATCTATTTCAGGAAATATTGTGCCAAAAAAGTGTACAAACGTTATTAAAATGATGTGTAATGGTTCTTTAGTTAACCCTTTGGGCATGGGTGGGGGTCAGAGTGCACAAGCCATGACCTTGTACAGAGAACCATTCACTATGGTATTGTATATTTGATGCCAAGCTTATCAACTTTTCATTTTACCCTGTATTGCTGATTTTGTTATAGTTCATGGTAGAGGAGAGTAAATACCAGAAACAGAATAGAAGGATACTAAAAACTGTAGATATGCATCTTGGAGATTCTATAAGTTATGCAATATACAGACTGTAAGATGGACAAAAGTATTTTTATTTTCCACATGAACATCCCCTTGCACTACAGTTTGTCAGAGTATGAGTCAGACTGACATTGGAACTTGAGTATAAATACTTTTTGAACATGTTTGATTTTGTGTATAAAACAAACATTTACATATTATTAAAAGCTTGCCACATTTCATATAGATTCATCTACTAAATTTGAAATTGTAGTCAACATTACTTTTTCAGTATCCCGTTGGTCCATGAACCCATGCACATTTGATTAATTTTATAAATAAAGATTCTAAAAATGAAGAACTTTAATTTTAGTAGTATCTGAACTGCATTCTATGCATTTTATTGATTAAACTCTCATGTCTATTCCTCCCATGGATGGTCTTGACAAATTATCCCATCTTTGAAAACAAATACACTTTCAACCTAAAATGCTTTGTAAAGTGAAGGTGCTAAGCTTCAAGATGGTATATTTGAATCTTGAACACAAGGTTTTAAGAAATAGTTTCCCACTAATTAGAGGCCTGTGGATTTTTTTATAGTTTACTTTGATTCTTTTCATGTTGCTGACACTAGATTTTATATTTTTTCATTTTAAAAACTACAGGTATCTTTTCTACAACAAAAATATTTAGTACGTAAGCCTGACAAATTGCACAGTAACTTCACTTGCAAGTTATTTTTCATCATTCAGAATTTATGCATTTGTTACGACAGCGGGGGTCACGTGACACTAGTAACACGTCATATTCTTGAAGGTTCATGAAGCCTCGAGCCTATACTAGATTTTTGGTATTCTTGTATATATATAAGATGGCCAAGAAGCGACGGCAACAATGTGTAATTGAATTGCAGACAGAGATAGATACAGACAGTTGAGTCGAGCACGTCGGACGTTTGTTGTGAATTATAGCATTTGTTATAGCGCGACTGTGGAAATTAAGTGTATTGCAAAGTTGTATTCAGAAAGAATAAACCAGTTTTATTTAAGAAAGGACTTGTACCGCTAAAATTTCATCTGAAAGAAATTATACGGGAAACAAACTAACAACCAGAGATGTAACAAATTGATGTCATAGAGTGGGAAGAAAAACAAAAAATGGAAACGAGAAGCGGCAAATCAAACTACAGCTTAGCAGATTTGATGGCAGCAATACAAGAACAGCAAAAGAAACAAGAAAAACGAGAAGAGAAACAAGAAGAGAAATTACAGCAGTTCGTGGAGGAAAAAGAAAAGAAACAAGAAGAACAAGAAGAGAAATTACAGCTATGGTTGGAGGAGAAAGAACATAAACAAGAAGAGAGACTACAGCAGTGGCAACTGGAACAAGAAAGGAAACAAGAAGTAGAAACGGTAAACATTAGTAAATTTCAGAGCGAATTAAATACACTAAAGGATGATTTATTGTCTTTTACACAAGGAGGATACATTAACTATCGACTTAATCAGCCCCAGACAACGGCAAACCCCTTCCAGACAACGGCAAACCCCTTCCAGACCCCGCAGCTAAACCCTAATGCAGACATCTTCAGTCCTGTTAGAAGTCACATCCCAGATATGAATGTCAGCAATAGGGGTGAATTAATACAAATGAAGCCACAGAAATTCGATGGGAAGGCACCCTGGGAAGCATATAGAGCACAATTTGAGCTCCTGGCAGAAATGAATGGGTGGACAGACGAGCAGAAAGCAGTATATCTGGCAACGAGTTTGAAGGGACAACCACTGGAAATACTTGGACAGTTGTCAGCAGAAGACAGGCACAACTATAGAGCACTGGTAGCGGCTCTAG
>NW_013666442.1:255906-256560 GCF_000517525.1 Limulus polyphemus
CAATGCTGGCAACTTCAACACAGGGAAGATGATACAGCAGGAAAGGTTGCTACCCAGAAAGGCTCTTGGAACTGTGGAGAGCAAGGACATATGAGGAGCTAGTGTAAGAAGAATACCACCAATAAGTCAGCTTCTGGAAACCAGTAGTGGTTGGTGCTGAGGGATGCCCACCAACCCCCATCGTGAAAGTCCCAACAGCTAAGTGTAAAATGGCAAGCACACATAGTGTCTACGTAACAGGAAAGCTGGATGGCCAGAGGTGCAACTTTGTCATAGACTCTGCATCTCAGCAAATCCTTGTGAGCATCAAGGTGTTAAATCAGAAGCTCTGTGGTGTGACAGGACATTATGCAAGATTGTGGAGACCAGTGTGGGTAACTATCGAGCTCATGGGCATGAAGAACAGAAAGTATACTTGGCTGACATTGAAGACCAATGCATATTAGGATTGGACTATCTACTACCGAGGAAGTGTGTAGTTAATTTCGATAAAATGACGATTGGAAACAACAGAGGCCAGATTCCAGTAAGTGTTGCTACATCCGTTTATCTGCATGTCACAGCAAAGTCAACTACCATACCCCTATGTCAGAGAAGATAATTTGGGGTAGGATAAAAGAACATCCCCATGGGAGCCCAATGCTTGTACAAGCA
>NW_013666442.1:257190-258290 GCF_000517525.1 Limulus polyphemus
GTGGACTTCAGGACTCTTAACAGTATAACTGAAAAAGACTCATACCCACTGCCAAGAATTGATGATACTCTTGATGCCCTAAGTGGAGCCAGGTGGTTTTCATCTTTGGACTTAAAGTCAGGTTTTCATCAAGTAAAAATGGCTGAAGCAGATTGACCTAAGACAGCATTTAGTTATGGCCAAGGTCTCTGGCAATATCGTGTGATGCCATTCAGGCTTAGCAATGCTCCAGCAACATTTGAGAGGCTGATGGAAAGGGTACTGGAAGGCCTACAATGGAGGATAGCCCTAGTGTACCTAGATGATGTCATTGTATTTGCAACAAATTTTGATGAGGAAATGTCTTGGCTGGAGGAAGTATTCAAGTGTTTGAAAGCAGCAAACCTCAAACTCCATCCCAAGAAATTCCACTTGTTCCAGAAAGAGGTGCTTTACTTAAATCACATTGTAAGTGAGCATGGTGTGCAAATTGATCCTGACAAGGTGAAAGCAGTACGTGATTGGCCAACACCAAACAATGTGGGAGAGTTAAGAAGTTTCTTGGGACTCTGTACCTATTTCCGGAAGTTTGTGAAGGACTTTGCAACTATAGCTGCTCCACTACATGATTTGACCAAAAAAGACCAGAAGTTTGAATGGACAGTTTCTTGCCAGTATGCTTTCAAAACATTGAAAGAAAAATTGGCTTCAGCTCCACTTTTAAAGCTTCCAGATCCCTCACTGCCATACATACTGGATTGTGATGCTGGTAATGTCGGAATTGAGGAGTATTGTCTCAGAAAGTGGGCGAAAACGAACATATGGTGGCCTACTTCAGTAGGGTTTTGAGTAGACCAGAGAGGAACTACTGTGTAACACGGAGGGAACTCCTTGCTATAGTAAAGAGTCTGACATATTTCCATCCTTACTTCTATGGTGCAAGGTTTACCATCAGGACAGACCATGCTGCGTTACGCTGGTTAAGATCATTAAAGAACCTAGAGGGACAACTGGCATGTTGGATCAGAAAAATAGACCGGTATAATTATAATATTAAATATAGAGAAGGAAAATCTCATGGTAATGCCGATGGATTGAGTCGTAGACCCTGCAAAATGACT
>NW_013666442.1:258876-260098 GCF_000517525.1 Limulus polyphemus
ACCAGTTGAAGCTTGAAGATGGTATTCTTGTCCTGGGAAGCTGCAGATGGGAAAGTGACGACTTGGCAAACAGTTATACCGATAAAGTTACAGTAAGTTGTGCTGCGTCATTCCCATGATAGTTTAACAGTTGAACATCTCGGAGTTAAAAAAAACATTGAGTTACCTACGACAGAGATTTTACTGGATAGGTATGAGGCAAGATGTGGAAGATTGGCGCAGAACATGCAGCACATGTTGTGCTAAAAGGGGGACCCAAGCATAAGGGACGTGCTCCAATGAAGTTATATCAAGTTGGCACACCAATGGAAAGAGTAGCCATTGACATTACTGGTCCTCTGCCCCAAACTCGTGCTGGAAACATGTACATTTGTGTGGTGATGGACTATTTCACCAAGTGGCCTGAGGCATATGCAATACCAAATTAGGAAGCTACAACTGTAGCCTTGGCTATCAGTGATTTCTTCTTCAGATTTGGTATGCCAAACGAACTGCATTCAAATCAAGGCCGTAACTTTGTTCCATAAATGCTGCATGTTTTTTGGCATACGAGAGACCAGAACAACGTCACTTCACCTACAGTCTGATGGGATAGTAGAAAAGTACAACAGGACACTGGGACAGGAATTGGCAAAGTTTTGTAATAGCTGCCAAGATGACTAGGATGTCTTACTCTCTCCATTGTTGATGGCCTGTAGGACAGCAGAGCATGAAGCCACTGGATACACTCCAGCCAAGTTTATGTTTGGTCGGGAACTTGGTTACCAGTGGATCTGTTAACAGGACGCCCACCTTATGAAGAGTTGCCTGAGAATGTGTTGGAGTTTGTGAAAGTGTTATTGGAAAAGATGGATAATATTCACCATCAAGTGCGTTCAAACTTGAAAACGTCTGCTGATTCGATGGAGTTATCTTATGATAAGAGATCTACTGAAGTCAGCTTTGTACCAGGAGACAAGGTGTGGTTGTATAATCCCAGGAAGACCAAAGGGAAGGCTCCTAAGTTGTCTTCTCCATGGGAAGGCCCATATGATATAGTGGATCGTCTCTAAGACGTGATTTTCCAGATAAAATGTGGTCGGCGAGGTTAAGCCGAAGGTGGTGCATGCCAACAGGCTTTGGCATTATCACATTCCAGGACATTTCAGTTGGTATGAAGTGAACAACCAAACAAATGACGCTGCTGTAGACGTGTCACCTGAAAAAGCCACTGTCGAAGAAG
>NW_013666442.1:260943-270563 GCF_000517525.1 Limulus polyphemus
GTATCGCTGAAGTTTTTCGGAAAGAATTTCTACGGAAAATTAACCAACGACAAGAGATGTAACAATACCGTTTGATTAGGCTTAACATGGTATGTCCTTCATTAGTTTAACTATGCTATTTTCGTAATTTTATATCATTTTGTTAAGAATATTTTTCTTCATTTGGTTTTGGTGGAACCATTGAATTGGAGCCCACACAGACTTCTCTCAGTATTGTGTTATTTATTGTTCAGTTTCGTTCTTAGGTTATCCTTTGTTCTGTACAATTCGATTAGGCTTAACGTTTCTATTTCACTGTAGTTCTAGTTTAGATTTCCTTGTTATTTCTGTTCACTATCTGTATTATTTATCGGTTTACCCGTGATTGTATTGATGGGTTAATATCTATTTAGGTTTTAGTTTTTATTCACCACTACATGATACTAGATTCATTCTATACACCGTTTTCTTCCCAATTTAATATGTTGACTAATTCATTTTTGTAATTTTTTTTTATAGTTTAATCTTTTACAGTTAATTTCGTTTTATTTCTACTTTATAATTATTACCAATCATTTCATGTAGTTTATACTTTATCCATTTTACTATTAAGTTAATTTAGTTTATAAATTATCCTTTTTTTTTTTTGTTCCCCAACGTGCCTTTAGGACTGTCGAGCCGATGGAGCATGTTTGGTGGGACTGGGATTCGAATCCGCGACCCTCAGATTGCAAGTCGAGCGCCTTATCCACCAGGCCATGCCGGGCCCTTATCTTTCTTACCGTTAATTAATTTATTGATTTCCCATAGTTTTATGGACATTTTTATACCTACCACGGTTCCAAATTTTTCATCAACTCAACATGATAAGGGATGCATTCTCTACACAATTTTCTTCCAGTTTTTCACTACGTGGACTATTTCATTGTGTTTTTCTTTCTAGTTTATACTTTTCACAGTAACTTTCGTTTAATTTATACTTTATCCTTCTTACCAATAATTAAAATTCTTGTGGTGGTCCCTGGGAGTTTGGGTCTGCCGTATCTGCTTTCACTATTGCTTACCTTCCCCATCTAAAGGCTGAGCCCATTTTACAATGTCCTAAAATTCTTAGTTCTCCCTGACCTTATCATGGAATGCCTTCCATACTTCTATTGCAGTATCTGCTAGACCTACTTTACATATTTCAGACACATTTTGCAGAATGTTATCTTCATGTTTTCTGTGCTGTTCCTTTTGTCTCTCTTGAGTTTGGTTACCTACAGGCATCACCTTCTATCGACTTTCAATTTTACCTTAGTTTAACTTGAGGTAGATTTTTTCCAGCATTTGTCATTCTTTTTCCCCTATTGTTGCGCATATCTTTAATTTTTCCCTTTATTTGGTGTTTTGTTTACATTTCAGGTTTGTCGAAGGATATCTCCTCTTTGTTCCCTCCATGTTATAGTTTTTACCATCATCAGTTTGTTCACTCCTCACATGGCTTCTTTGCTTTTGGGTTAGTATTGGATGTGACACTGTTGTTTGTTTTTCTTTCCATTATTAATAGGATTTTATGGTCTGTTCCTTTTCTTCTTTTGTTGCTTTTTTGAGAATGTTGCTCCTGTGGGTGGCACCTGTTTGCATATCCTCTCTTTTCACATATTAGATCTGCTCTTTTGGGCCCCCTCGCACAATATTCATATCCTTACATATCATATTCTGGGTGCTTTTGCTAAAATTGCAGTTTGTTTTCCTTGTACCGACACATTCTATCCATTGGAGTGGTCTCTCATTTCTCTTGTTTTCCAGTGGCTGTCTCCCATGGGATTCTCCCCACACAGATCTCTTAACCACCCATTACTTCTATTTTGGTATCTGGTACCTCGTTCTCTGGCTAGGGTTGTTGATGCCTTTGGCTGGGATTGGTTCATCCCCCCATCCTCTTACTTCTATGGGTCATGTCCCTCATCCCTACCATTCTGTGTTAAGTCCTTCTGATTGCTCCTTAATGGCCAACTCAACCAAGTTTTCCGTGACTTCTCTAGCTCCAACTTTTACCTCCATTGCCTCTTCTTTTGTCTTCTGCCCTTCTTCCTCCACTTCGTTTGCTGGTACTCCATCTGGACATTCATCTTCACACTAGACTGTTAATCAGTCCTTGGTGGGGAGATCAGGTTTATAACAACAGGTAGCTTTCTTTTAGCTTGTTCCATTCACTCTTCTTCAGTGGGCATTTAGTGGCATAAATGGAAAGTGTTCTGCAGTTCATTTACAAGTCAGGGATTTTGGCAGATCAAACCCCTGTGTCTTGGGTGGCAGTTTCTCTCCTGGTTTTTTGACCATGTGTCTTTGGTCCTCTCTCTCTTATTGGGCAGCCTTGTCCCAAACCTTCGTTTTTTCCCTATACCATGGAGTTTTTACCTACCTATCCTTACTATGTTCTTATGTTCCTTTCAGATTAATCAACCTTTCTGATTGCATACCATTTCAACCTAGAATATTAATGTGATCTTTTATTCCCTTCACTTTCATTTGCAACACTTTCCTTTTGTTCCATGTTTCACCTTTCCTTCAAACATAATTCCTTCTCATCTATGCCTGTGTATGTTGGAGGTCGAATTTGTTTCCCACAATGTTTCTTGTACATTTTCCCCACTCCCTCTCTTCTCCTTTATCTGGATCTTTCCTTCCTACCAAAGACATCAGGGGCTAGGGTAGGTAACTCCTCCTTTTGCCTAATTCCCTTCCTTTCTTTTTCCATCTTTATCCTTGACCCAATCTGGATTGGGTCCAATGTGCCATTTGTACTCTTCATTTTTCTATTGCCTGTGTGGCTTCTTTCCATCGTGCTTACTCCTGCCTCTTTATTCCTAGGCAGTTTTCCTCCAGTCGAGATCTTTCTCTTTCCACCCTCACCAGTTGTGTTCAGCTTTTGATCCTATTGGCTTTCTTCCCTTTGTCATCTTCCTCCCAGACTTTGTTCCAGGTATTTTCTCATCAGATTCAACTTCCTTACCTTTTCCCTGGCATCTCGTCTTCATTGGCCATTGGGGGGAACTCCTACATTTGAGCATGAGGACTACACCTAATATGTTTGTTTCCCCTTATCTACATCACATCACAGTTTCTTCCTTGTCTGGTTTTAGTCTACTGCCTGACTGTTTATTCATATTTCAGTGCAACTTTAAGTGGACAAGTTTCTGTTCATTATTTCTTTTCTTTCAGGGGCCCTTGCTTCATTAGTCACTATGTGGATCCCACTTTGTGGTGAGCAGTGCCTGACCAGGTATTCGTCAGTTGAAATCTGCAATGTATAGCCATGTTGAATTTTGCTCTCTTCCATGGTGAAATGGGGTGTTCCACAAGATTTACTTGAAGGTGAATAACCTCGCGATGTTTCTGCATCATAAACGTGCCTGTTCTGGACCATACCATCCATGGACTGTATGGGTAAAGCAGAAGGGGATAGCTGCCCATCCCTGTTGTGTCTTGATTAAGTAAATTTGTATGATCTGTTTTTCAAAATTGGGTTTTGTGGTCACCCATTGCACTGTCTCCAGTGGTGACGTTTATCCAGACTCTCCACAAAGTATTCACCCTCCTCTCCTTACCACTTTTCAGTTCCAAGCAGCAGGGGTGGTTGACTGTGGAGGCACCCTCCTTAATGGGTTCCACAAAAGATGGGTATAACCATTCAGTCAAGAGTAGGGTGGTGGTGTCTGCTGATGTAGATGAGAACTGATTTCCAGAGCAGTTGAGCCATTACTTTGCTGGATGATGTGGCCTCCTGATATGCTTTACACAACCACTGGAGTTGAGCTGTTAAAAATGCAGTCAACCCTTTTTGATCTGGAGCCCTCATCCTAATATCGTGTTTATATGGGTACTCTGTGGCCTGGTGTTGGATTTAGAGTGAATCAATCAACATAAGGTCTCATGTATATTCATGGTTTTCTATAGTCATCCCTTGATCAAACTCTTTGTGTTGTGGGTCACAGCTTTGCAGTCTCTTGATATATTTTATCCAAGGATGTTCCAGCTTTGGGATGATTCCAGTTTGTTTCCCTGTTGTGGGAGTTGAGTTTTCTTATACAGGCATCCTTTTGAACTATGAAACTCTACTAGATGTGCCATGCTTGGGTATCAGAGTGGTTATCTATTCCCTCCGATCTCTCAAACTTGTGGTGAAGATGGTATGATCATCGTCATACCCCCGCGTGGATGTCAGTTCCATGCAGTGAGGGTTTTGGATGTAGCTGACATATCCATATGGTCCATGGTACCCTAGGAGCATATTCATTGTTTACCCACTTTTTATGGTGGGATTGACTTCCATATCATATGGTTCAGCGCACTATCCAGCCGGAGTTCTCTCCTACTTGGATTTGGTCCTCTACTGTTCTGCTCGTATGTATTTAATGTATGGGTGAAGAGCATACCTGGTTCAGAAGTGGCATGGCTCCCCTCATCAGGCCTTTGAGTCTGACTTATTTCCATGGGTTTCCTTTGGATGCTTTCGAAGGGTGCTTCTTTCATTCAGTATTATTAGATTAAAACAGAAAATTTGTAATTTTATCAAGATCTTGGTTAGTGGGAAACCTACCCTTGGGTTTGCTGTGTGCAAAAGATATGGAATGGTCTAAAAAGGCAACAGCAACTTTCAGAATTTAAAAAAATCCTTTTTGGTTCCTTTCTGTACTCAGCTACGTCCTGACTTCCCAGAAAATCAAAGGAAAGTTTGGAATGCTTTGATTTTGGCAAATATTAGTTATTTTAGTTCCAGTGATGTTATTAATCAATTTCAGTGCATAATCAGTGAGAATAAACATTTTTCTAGTATGTCTTCAATCTCAATGTCCAAGTCTTGTAACAAAACACTCTTCAGCACACATTTCCACTGTTTTTCGTCTTGCTCTCTGTTCTCTACTTCTTCATGATTTCTCTGCTGAAGCAAAGTACCTTCTTTCTGTAGTAAATCATGAAGTGGTTGTTGATCAAGGGACTTTGTAAGCATACTTTGAGCAACTGTGGAAACCACTGTATTAGCAAAAAGACCAAGTTGAATAACATTTTTCTCCAGCTTATTCCTATCATCCATTTGTTCTATATCTTCAAGCAATCCATGCAACATTTCTGGATCAGATAGACACTAACTGTAGAACTCCATTATGCACAAAACAACACACTTGTAAAGCTCTCAGTCGTGTTCTCCCAGGCTCAGCTAGTTTTTCTCCATTGATACCATTCTTTGGAAAATCATTGAGTGAGATCTGCTCAATGTTCAAGATTGCAAAACCTTTCTTCAATTTGTCGAGAATGGTCAATGTACTACTGGAAAAACCTATTCCATCATTACAGGATGATTCATCATCTGAGCTGCCATCTAATCCATCAATGAGCCATTCTTGATTAGCTTCCCTAAGTGTCAATTGCCTGGTCATCCTTCTATTTTTTTACTGGCTTTTGGATCTTTTGCACTACTCTATGTCTACCTTGGGGGATCACAGTGTAAATACATTGTAATTATAAACTTAATTTTCAGAATTATTAAAAATGTATATTCAGTTATGTTTCAAGATTTTTCTATGTAAACTATGAATAATTCCACCTTTTTTGTATTTGACATTCTTGTTGGATTCATTTCTATGCATATAAATTGTTTTTATTTTTAATGTTTTCTGTGTGAAACCAGTTTTATTGAAAAAATTGTTAGAACATTTCTTTACATTTTAAAATGTTTATATATTTTCAGATCATAATTTGCAATGTAGTGTTTGTATGGAAGACTTCAATACAGGAGAAGCTGTGAAAAAATTATCATGTCAACACCACTATCACAATGACTGCATTATTCCCTGGCTAGAATTGGTAAGCTTTGAATTGTAAAATTTGTGTCTGTGGATATTTTAAAAAAAATTATTGAATGTTCAATCAAAAATCTGAATGTAGACTGAGTCAGAATTCTGTTGTAGCAAATACATTAGAGTAATTGTACTGACCTTTAGGTAACTGATGTCAAATGTTGTGCTAAGGCCATGATTTAACAGCAGTTTGTAAAATGGTCCACTATTATTTCGACTTCAAAGTTTTAGCTGTTATAATTGTAAACAGGTTAACACAAGTGGGTCAAAAATAATTTTAGATTTTTTTGTTCTAGTAGAAATGAAAGGTCTAGGTAACAGGTTTTTGGTATTGCTTTGCTTAAGTTATTTTTCTGTGCATTTTATCACCTTTATTACATAATAATAAAACTTGTAGTATTAGACATTTTTTTTCTCCCTATAAAGCATGCTACATGCCCCATTTGTCGAAAGATTTTGAATGAAGAAATTGCACAAGGGAGCTGTGGAAATGAATCATATTCTTCTTCAAGCAGTACATCTAGCACCATACATGGAAGCAGCAGCAGCCAGAATGGAGAACCCTTAATCCCAACCAGTCATAATTCCACAGACAACCAAGATTCTGCTGTTAATCACTTAAATCAGAATCAAAGACCTTCTCTGGATTACATTAATGTGGATCAGGGATCTTCACAGCATGAGGGCCAGTGTTCATCTGTTTATGATTTTATCGAAGATTTAGATTTTGACTGACCAAATGCGTGAATCGTTTTTCCTGTTATAGAAGATTCTTCCATTAATTGGCTGCTGTGTACATAGGTGTATGTGTTTGTACATTGGATTTTTTTTCTTTCAGAGACTGTTAAATAAATTCTGTTATTGATAAATATATTGGCAACTAAGTAGTAGAACATGAAATAATACATCAGCATTTTAAGTCTTTTCTGTACAACTTTGTTTTCTTTCCCTCAAAACAAAAATGGAAAAGGATTATGAAATAAATCAGCTTTCAGTCTTAAAATCTTTCATTTTCTGTGATTTTTGCATTTAAAATTAGTTTAGCAAAAATAATCATTTGCAACTGTATTTCTTCCCAATCATTAATATGTGAAAAATCATCATGATGAGGATTCTTGTAATTGGAAAAATGCTTGTAGCATAAAATAATCATGACTTTAGAAAAACTAAGGAATTTAAAAAGTGTACAAAAAAGTATAAATATACAAGAAAGCCTGGAAACAATATGGGTAGTTCCTTTGCTGATTACTGGGTAACAAGGAAATCTCTAGTTAAATACAAAATTAGGCAAATACCAGGTCTAAAAGATTAGGCCAAGTAAAACCTTGAGTGTGGCCATATTGTTGTATTATTGTTGAAATGTGAAACGAAATCTATATGTTCATATTTTTATAAGTATTAAGTAAATGTAAATTGAGTATCATGTTTACAAGTAGGAATATAACCAGGTCTAAACTTTTTTTTACAGAGAAATACAAACACATGTAGACAATATGATCTCCCTAATGACATCTGGGTAAATTTCCTACTTTTTATGAAGGGGGAAAAAAAGAAAGGAATAAGACACTATTGGTTTTGTTATTTAAGCAAACTTTTGGCCACTTATTACAGGCTTCAGGCTAAATTTATCACCCCAGGTATCCTTTACTGCACATGACACAAGGTTTGTTTTACATTCAAAATTTTATTAAACTACTTATTATTTATGTTATACCAATTAGAATAGCATAAAATCGTAGCTAATAATCCATATTTTAATAGTATACAAGTTTTAAGTTCTTAATTCCATAAGGCAATATTTAAAAAAATCCTGAATTTCCACTAGTGGGACCCACGTGACACATTTTCTCTTAGCACGTCACCATTCCTATTTTATCCACCACCCCTAGAAAAAGTACGAAATTAAACGTAAATTACTCTATAAAATCGTTATTGTTCAGACAAACCATAATTTTTATAGTCTTCAATTTTGCTTTGTTACAGAGCTATGGAATAGAAAATCAGCCCCCTCCTGCCACATTTCCTTGATAGTTCCCTCCTAAATTTCGTTATATATTACCTATAATCAATAGAAAGTCAAGATTTTCATCTATCAAATGACTGCTTGTATAATGTTGTGTTCTGAAAAGAATATAATTAATTTCACTCACAGTACAAGATTCTTTCCCGTTGGAAAGTTAACGACTAGCTTCGATGATTTTGTAACAGCTGTTGTCGCATAGTTAGAAAGCCAGAAAAAATTTTAAGAGTAAGGGGAATTTGTATACTTTTTGCATGTTTGTAGTCTATATTCTTTGGTGCATTATGTAATTAAATAAAAATTAAGCGCATTACTATAAAAAAATCAGGCTTGACTGTCCTCCACGATCAAGGGTAAGAAAAAAGATTGGGTAAGTACTTTATTTCTTGTTTTTCATATATATATTCTTTATTTATTATTATAAATGTAACTAAAATCTAAAAATATGGATCTTTTTAAGTTATTTAAGACTATATTATGTAAAATAAGTCATAATAAAATTAAAATGGTTCACAAGGCATGCACGCGAGCAGCTCGTGGGTAATGTAATTCAATAACGTAACGTTAGCTGCATGTTCCCAGAGTGATTTAAAACTTATAATGGCGCGGATAGTAGTTAAACGCAGTTCAAAGGGCAATAAAAACAATATAATTTAATTATAAATAGATGTATACTGTTACGAACTTAGAGCTACTTATGATAAACGAATGTAGTTTCATGTTACAATTTGAAGTCACTCTGTAAAGAAAACAATGGTAATTTAGGTTTATTTCGATTTTA
The DNA here is from genome assembly GCF_000517525.1 of Limulus polyphemus. NCBI lineage: Eukaryota > Metazoa > Arthropoda > Merostomata > Xiphosura > Limulidae > Limulus > Limulus polyphemus. The sequence continues at coordinate 269,567 of NW_013666442.1, forward strand.
TTTTATTGTTTACGAGGTTGGTCGAATTAACAGATCCTGTTTTGAGATAGGGTAGAGAAAATAACAGATAAACTATAAAGTTTTACAGAGAAAAAACGTTTGAAATGAATTTAGGAGGTTTTAGGGATTACATAAAGGAAATTTGAGATGAGGAAAAGTATTTCTAATTCTAACATGAAAATTACTTTGCACATGGAATATTCAAAACAAATACGCGATACATTAATGGACAAATGTTAATTTTAATTTATTAAAAAACCTCACTAAGAAATATGACTATTTGTATGTGAAAGACTTGTAATATTAACTGAAAGAATGCCAAATTTTGTGAAGATATACCCACTATATTGAGAGTTATAAGTATTAAATCTGTAAACACAAAAAGGTCACGTGGTCGGTCAAATTGACCGATTCTGTATTGAGAGAGCTAAGTAAATGGAGCAAATTATTGTGTTAACCCTTTTGAGACGGGTCATGGGTGAAAGATCATGTCATCTCTTTTTTTGACTCGCATTCAATATTTTATTGAACTACTATTTCATGAATTTATGTCAATAAATTTGGTATCAAACTGTAGATTATAATTCAAATTTTATTGCCATGCATTACTCAATTTCTTAATTTAAAAACAAATGTTATAAAAACATTGATTTTTGTGTGTCACGTGGTATGTTGAATGCAGCACTGGTTCAAATTAGATGTTTGTGAAGTCAAAATACTAGGTTTAAAATTTCGTACAAATTAGACCCTCAAATTACCGATATTGACAAGCTCTTATCTTTTCAATTTGCTAAGAAATTGTTCATGTAATAAATTAAACACAGTGGTACCCCACCCACTTTCCTTCTATACACATAAGTCTGTATATGATATGAATAACCAATCGGAAGCTCAAAATGTCCCCTAGAGGCTTTCTCAGCTATTTTAACGGGTTTGGCGCCATTTCTTTCTTTTGAACCAATATTTTAATGAGGTAGGGTGTGTCTTTAGTCTGCTC
>NW_013666442.1:270573-279094 GCF_000517525.1 Limulus polyphemus
TATATATAACCTAAACAAACACTTTGTTTAATAATGGCTGGAGACGGCTTGAATGGGTAATGAAGAAAAACTTTAATATAAGTTTAACATAACAGCAAATGTACAAGGTTTTGTCATCAGCAGGTACTCATACATTCCGTGCAAGATGTCCTTTCTCTTTTGGGAACCATGACTTCTCTGAAACCACTTGTTTCTCTGATTTACATACACATGCCTCCTCTAGCAGAGTTTTGCAACCAATGGAATCTCTCCTGAGATCCATTGTCCTCGATTGTCCATATGCCTCCTCCTCGTCTCGAGGAACTGTCTTGATGGTTGGACTGTTCCAACACACCTGTATTTCCTTATTACCCCAGACCAGACCTTCATATTTTCACTAATGCTTCTCTCTTAGGTAGGGGAGCATCTCTGAATCATGACCTGACCTCAGGTATTTAGACACAACAGGAGTGCTCATTTTACATCGATGAGCTCAAACTCGTTGCTATCCATTGGGCATATTCCCATTTCCTACCCTTTCTAATGGATTATTTAATTATGGTCCATTCCAACATTTCCATGATCATGTCGTACATCAACTATCAAGAGGAACCTGCTCCTGGATCCTTTGCTTTTAGACCTTGAACTTTCTCTCCATCCTCTCCACCTTGTTTTGATCATTTCTTATCCAGAAACTCCCTCGCCCTACTCCTTTACTTGACTGGGAACTTTATACAGTATTGTATGCTCTTATGCATGGCCCTTTCTAGTCTTTGGCCTCTTGCTCTTTATATCAAATTTCTCTTAAGACCTGTTTCCTCCTCCTCACCTGTGAATGTCATCATTCGGAAATCTATGCTATCGATTCCTCTCATACTCTCTTTCATCTTTTATATTCTCCTCTATCCAGACCAGTCTTTTCTTCATAAGACTTCTGCCTCTAAGGAAGGTGCCTGCACTTTTTCTTCAATCTCACTTCCATATGTCTCATATGTATGATCATTCTGACATGGACAGACTTTTGTACCCTGTTCTGGCCATTCGATGTTATTCATTCTGTACCCCCACCCTTATAGGATCTACTGTCACCTCTTTCTACCTTGGGACCCCTCTTCTTCTAGAGACCTCTCACCTTCAATCCTCACAGGATAGATTTGGCAACTTCTTCGTTTGGTGTAGGCATCTTTGAAGATGGATATTTGTATTCTCTTCCACATCTCTTTCCATAAAATTCGCCACAGTATCCATTCTCTTGCTTCACATTTTTGCTGATCGTTGAATAAAAGATTTCAGGCTGGCATGTGGACTACCCCACACACATTCATTGGCCACTATCTTCACCACCTAGCTGTCTGATTTCCTAATGGTCTCCAGTCTGCACACTATTTATAGACATATGAGTGCATATGTTTTTTCTTCATAGCTCTCTTTTACTTCGTAGGATCTTACCAGATGGGTGGTGTTGCCTCCCAGGGTATACTTATCGAAATTCGATGTCTACATGGAAACAGGATAACGGAAAGATAACGTATCATCCACCCTGTTCTACCTGTGCCCAATTTGAAATAAAATGCTCTACAAGACCACTTGAGCTAACCTGGTGGTATATATTAATACATCTGTATATTGTCTGATGCAGACTGTATCTATTCCATAGTCTTATCATGGAAAAAACTAGATCCAGGGAAATGTTCTGTCCACTGCTGTTGCTCATGCTTACTGGCTTTTCAAAATGATGTTTTGTAGTCACTCATTGCATTTTCCCCAGTAAAAGACTTTTCCATACTGAAGGAGATCTGGGTTGCCTCTACACGAATTCTCCTTCCCTTCCTTAAGTGAAGCACGGGAGATCCTTACCACTTAACAGTTCCTAATTCCATGGAGAACCCTCAGTGTTTGAACTTAACTGCTGGGCTGAGACAAAGGAAAACCAATATGGTGAAAAGTGAGACAGTGGTGATGTTGTTAGTGTAGTGCAGGTCATCCCTCATATACATGACTCATGCCACTTGTACCTCCTCCTGCAGCCAGAGTTTGACTAGTAGAGAAGAGGTGTCTACATCTATATAAATAAACGTCAATGTGTATGTGTACCATATAAGTTTCCACATTTTTTGATCAATCAGCACCAAACTAGACACATTGATACAGGATGAAATGAGGAAGATGATGGGGGCGGGGGGGGGGCGATTGGACCCTCCTCTAATTTTGTATCTAATTTCAGAAACTACCAATGTCTTATATCCATTAGCATTAGAATGAACTATATAACCACTATTCTTAGAATTCTTGAAAACAGTATGTCTTTCTTTTCAGTATTGGTATAACGACTCCTAGAATGCCTCTGAGTTTTTTTTCAACTACAAACTTTTAGCTCATTGATCCGTCATCTCTTGACTGCTTTGAGATATATTTACAGTTTTGGAGACCCTAGCAGACTAGTGGTGAGTAAAGAACTAAACATTAAAACCAAAAAGTAAGTTGTTGTTGTATTTGAAATTTGCGCGCAGAGCTACACAAGAAAATAAAATAGTATTTAAAACATAAATTGTATGACTTGTTAATTTTGCCAATCAAATATTCCAATATTATATTTCTTTTTTAACGCACAAAAGAAATTTATAAAATTGTATAAGACAAGTTACATTCAAAAGCTGTGGAGGATATTCTACAAAATGTTTGGAGTTCCTCAGTGGGCCGACTGTCAAATGAGCCGATTCACCATTTATAAGTGTTCGTTTAGCATTAGTTTATTTTAATTTTCCATGACTGGTTACTGGTTACCAAAGCTTACCAAGATCCTACTAAACGTTACAAAATAATAGCTGGTTACTAGTTAACCAAACTTATCAAGATCCTATTTCACTTGATGGTAAACAAACAGTTGGTTATTGATTAATAAAACATGCCACAAACCTACATAGCTTAACAAACGATTTGTTTGTTTGTTGTTCAGCGCATCCTACAGAATGGGCTATTTGTGTTGGCCCACCACCGGTTTCGGTTTTTAGCATCATAAGCTTTTATATTTAACACTGAGCCATGACGAATAGCTGGTTACTTAACGAAACGTGCCAAGAACCTACTTAGCTTGACAAAATAATAGCTGGTAACTGCACAAAACTTATCAAGATCCTCCTCAGCGTTACAAAGAAATGTGTTTTTAGTGGCTAACTTCACTTGTCATGATTCTCTTGATAATGTATAAGTATATAATTCATTGTTAAGAGTCAGACATTCATCGATATCAATGTATTTATATTACACAAAGAGGGGTTCACAGTCACAAGCAAAGCTGAACATTTCAGTAAGTCTTTAGATTTATTCTCTTTGGAATGATGATAAAAGTATAGGAAAACATAAGGTCCCATACACATTTGTTAACATTAAGAAAAGATTCAACCATAAACTAAACTTTCAGATTAAACAAGAGGGAATCCTCAATAGCCGCCGCTGTAATTAGATCTCAAATTGATCGAAAGATAGAGCTATGAGCTAAAGGTTTGTATTTGAAAAAACTCGGAGCCATTCTATGAGCTACGACTAAAAACAAGTGGTTTCTTAATTATAATATGAAATCGTTAGTGTTGTGCTGTATGTAAAATTCAAGGCACGAAAATTCTGATTTTATACGATGAAACTGTATACATTATTTTGCAGTGGTTTAAGATGTTTAGCAAAAATAATGATTATCAAGAGCGATAACCACAGATGAACATTTAATCAGACAGAAGCTTATACGATCATTTACCATCTACTTCAAGAGTTGGCGGTGGGTGGTGATGACTAGCTGCCTTCCCTCTAGTCTTACACTGCTAAATTAGGGACGGCTAGCGCAGATAGTCCTCGTGTTGCTTTGCGCGAAATTCCAAAAACAAACAAACAAACCATCTACTTCCTATTAACATAAATTTTGTAGACTCGGCGGTAAACCTGAAGTCTTATAGCACTAAAAATCGGGTTTCGACACCGGTGTTCGCCATAACATTGTGTAGCTTAGTGCTATTCTGCAGATGAGGAACTATCGATAATAGGTCTAACTTATCTTACTATTTATGAAAAATATCATCACATGCATAGCAAATCAAGTTGCGTTTCCCTGATGTTTTCCTTATTATTTCCATTTAAGGTTTGTTATGTTTAGATTTTATTAAAGTTAAGCACAAGGTCCAGAAGTATAGGTTCCAATTTCAGAGAAACATGCATGAATAAAGGAAAGATACAACAGGTGATCTTAAATGGTTGAAATGAACGTTTGAAATTCGGGTCTGTTTTTAAATCTAGAAGATGCCATTAAGACCCCCGAAAATTTGAAATAATTTGACAAATCTTATTAAAGACGTTCTGCAAAACAAGTCATAGTATTCTAGTAAAAAAAATACAGCATACACGTCAGAATTCCTTGATAGGAAATATATTGCTATGGCTATGACGACAGTAAAGAATTATAAAAGGGCGAATGGTGCAGCAGTACACACTTAATAGAACGAATATGTGTATCATTCCATAAATTTAAAACCGCCTTTGAAAAGATCTATAATGTACTTTGAAATTACAATAAAAACTGATTTGTACTAGTACGGATATATTGAATATGAAATAAACGTGACGAAAAGCCTTGTTTGGAGCATAGCTTTGACATATAACTTGTGGCAAATAACAGGTATTATACGTGTGGCAAATCGTTTGTATTTATATATGTTTTCCAGATGTGTTTGTACATTTAGTGTAGTTAAAATAGTATGGATTTCCTTTACTGGAAACCCATGAGTAGGCCAGTAAAGAATGATTATATTAAAATAATTACAAATCACATTGATTCTAATGTTATTACAGTTATTTCTCTAATAAATGAATGCGGTTTATCAGCATAGGCGACAATATATATTTATATCATGTTAACTATAGGATCCTAAATAACATAGGAGTCGCACAAAAAATTTAAATGAAAATACTACCACTATTACGATTAATCCCAATAACTATTGCTATGGTACCTTGTGTACTTTACCTAGAAAATGAGTGAGTTCACTCTTTTTTGTTTGTTCATTTCATTGAATTTGGAACAAGCAAAACTATCAAATTAGTCAGTGTGAAGCAACATGTGTCCAAACGGTGTGTAAAGAAGTTGGTAATTTGAGGATTAATACTATACAATGAACCAATTGGAGTTTAACAAATCTTTAAAATCACATCAGCAAAGTAATTTATACGCTTATCATTATACTAGTTCATTCTCTTAATAATAATATTTTCTAAACTAACTGTTTCCAGACGTTACACGAAGCCACTCCAAAAAACTGTTTACTCGTTAATTTTTTTATTAGTAAAGAGCTTACATCACAACCAGAAAATCGCAGTTATTCTTGGTTTAAAAGAATCAACTATTTCCAGTTTACAATATCAAGCAACATTACGTTTAGTTAAATCTGCAAAGTAGGATTTGAACAATAATCATACGATACAACTAAATGATATATAATGCCGCAGCTAGAGAAGTGTGGTCCCTCATACCTGTTTTCTAAAAAAAGTTCATACTTCGCCATTATCGACGATATACAACATACGACTTGCTATCCCTCAAAGGACTGAATACTTCAAATAAGACATATGATGTTGTAATCCAGCCGACCTAATGAACTCTCTTGTTCTACGTCAGCAGTATCCGACAACAAAGAAGATGGACTTCCTATTTGTATATGTGAACAACTTCATTTTACACATTTTTGTATATACAAGACCAAACCTTTGGATCTGGTGTGGCTGAAGTGATTTCTCGAAGTTTACGGTAAGGGAACTGTGCTTTAAAAAAAATGAAATGCAGTTGGATTGTGAAACATCATGGTGGAAAAGTCCTTTTTCCACTGGAGTTGGTATTAATTGTTCTTCACTACGAGTGTATATGCACGATTAGGCGTAATCAAAATGTTAATGGTTTATGTGACTTTCTACGAGTAAATGAGATCACCATTACATGCTTGTTTCAAATGAAATAAAACATAGTGTTTTCCAATGGTTTAGAATTGAAAGGTGTTTAATTTGAGGGAATGAACTATTCCCGAGCCTTACAGCTATTACCAAATATATTTTCGATATTTATTCTGTATAAATGGAGTTTCATTGTGTATGAGTAACATTCATATAACTTTGAATCAGGTGTGGTATTGTGTTTAATTTGTAACAAGCCAAGTTACTACTGCAAATTTAGTCTTTAAATATTTGACTCTCTTGGGGTCAGGAATAATGGCTGGAATTTTTGGTTCAGTTGCACCAAGAAACTCCCACATAAAGCAGGCACTGATAAAAGACTTTATGTGACTTAAAAACAGCTGTCAGTTGACTAGTAGAAAGTAATTTTGTATGAATAACAGTCCATTCTGGTAGATGGCGGTCTTGCTATAGTCACTTTATGAAGCGCCTTCAGAGAGTAGATAAGCTACAGCCTTCAGTGTATGGTGCGTATGTGTATCAGTATTAAGGTATGTTATAGGCTTTATTCTCTTTTGTTTATTGTTATGGTAACTGGGCTAATTGATTAGAAGTTTCCTGCTTTGTGTTGTGATGACATTGAATGTGTTACATACTTTCAGCTGTGGGTGTCTTATAAGAGTGGCAATCAACCCCATTATTCTGTTCAAACTGGACAAAGCCCTTATAGTGGTTGATGCTGCTGACTGGCTACCTTTTGTCTGGTCAATTGTTTGAAATGGGGAATGGCTATATCTGAACCTTAGGAGTCTTTTACTGGTCATTTAGCTCGTGTGTGTATAAGGTGTTATTCAGGTTGAAAATACCGAAACTTTTATTTATTGCTTACATTATATTCCGATTTTTCCTAGAATTTCTTTTTTTGCCTTGTGAACTGGATTGTGGGTGGACATTTGACCTTAAATGAATAGTAAAACAAGATCAAAATGAGGACTGGCCATAGATAAGAGACGGTGGAGTTGCAGCTTGGAAATATTATGGCTTTAACCCTTTCATAATTTATAAAATAAAGGCATATTTATTTAGGTAACATTTTCCAAAATTCCAGTACAGATAGCTGTATTTGATTAGATCTATTAAGTTGACATGACTTGTTCAGCCACATGCACTAATAGTATTGTTAAACTTGTACAAAGCAGGAGGTCTTATAATCTACTGAATGCTCTGATCAACTGAAACTCTATATGTTAACACTAATGGTTGTAAAACTGCATTCCTATATCTTATGACATTCGTAGTGCCATATCGTAGTATAAAGTCCAGTGTAACCACCAATACTGACACCTGCTGAAACCGATGTGTGACCAGTACAATATTTTCGTCTTTCATCCGTGAAAATGTGATTCTGTTTGGTCTTAGCCATTCTACAATCATATCTGGCCTCATTTTGAATCATGACTGTTCTTTAACCAGGACATTCACCACACGTCGTTTGACAAATCAACATACTCTTGACACTACTGACGATGAGCTATTTTATAGTAATAGTTTAATAAAAGCACACCATTGGATGTCTGGCATATAGACCAAACATTATGAAACTTGTTTGTGACCATTTCCATGCTGATTTATCGTCCAGTTGCTGTTCTGGACTGTTGATTCATTTGATAAACTGAGGCCTGCCGGTTGATTAGAACCCATCTTGTCAAATAGCAGTCATCAAGTAGGGGGGTGTCGAAAATGGTGTACCCTGTTCATGTCTCTGACCAATTGTATCAGTAGTTTGAAAACGAGTCTACATCTTGATAACCACACTTTCTGAGACTTTCGGCCACTCTGCTATGACTTATTTTGTTTGAATGATTTTTAACTGACTTCTACAATATGGAAATGTCCAGAGGTCTTTGTTGGAGTCCTGCTGTGTTTCACTATCAATCTGGATCTCTTTACACACTATATTCTATATGCTCTTGAGAAGTGCATTAGGGATACAGCAAAAGGTTTATTTCTCCCTTCTGGGTAATTGGAAAAACATTATTATTTTTAAAAGTGGAAGTGTCTTCTAAAAACAAATTGCACGAGAGTCAATATTGTTAAAAAGAAAACTTTCCTAATAGCGATATCAACACAAAAAAAAAAAAAAAAACTACAAGGATTCAACTATTGATATTTATGTTTGTAAATAAAACTTAATACTCTGGGTAATACCAGTGTAAAACGATTTTTATTTTATCGAAGTCGATAAAATAAAATCTTTATCTAAAAAAGACAAAATGTTTTAGAAATGAATCCCACTTACTATTATAACTCTCCGCATGCTGTCTTCAAATCACTGTTTGCAATATCACCTACCTTACATTTCTTGAGTAGGAATAATGTTGAACGGCTATATCATTTAGCTGTAAAGTTATGTTTTTCATGAATAAAAAGTGTCCTTGAAGTCATAGACCAAAAGCATTAAACGTTTCCTGAAGTATTGTTACGTCTCCGTTTATTAATTAACTTTCCGTAACTTCGTTCCGACGAAACTTTAGCGACACAAGTCCTTACTTAATAAAACTGGTTTATTCTTTCTGAATATAACTTTACTGATACACTCAACTTCAACAGTTGC
>NW_013666442.1:279590-306884 GCF_000517525.1 Limulus polyphemus
TCACGTGACCTCACTGACGCAACAGTATGTTTGTTTCTCTGCTGATCCAAGGTCAAGTTGCAGAACTAGGGGTGCTAGCGCATTCCAGGCTTAAAGTACGGGGATGCTGCGCATTTGATGATGATATTAGAAGAAGAGAGTAATGACAAATAGATATTACTAGATTTGTAAATAGGGCTACCATGAGAAATCTGATTGAAATGAGTTACTCCGGTTATCGGAATGCCTCGATCCTATCACTAAGAGGTGTTACAGTTTTGTTTTCATTGGTGTTTAGCACTCCCAATATATAAATTTTATAGTGTTTGTGGTGAAGGATAGATGACAACACCTAAACACCAGTTGTTTTAATTACTTTCTGTGGCACAGGGTGTGTGTGCGATTCACACAAATTTACCATCTAAGACAGGAATGATAATTCTCACAGTTTTGAGAAAATATTTTGGGATTCTACATATACCACCGTAAACCATAGTAAAATTAAACATCTGAACCTTGATGGTATTTTTAAAATAACTAAATTGCTGGACCTAAGTTAAAACTATTAGTGATTAGAAGTCATGTATCAAATTGAAAAACACCTAGAAATTAAATTTTTTCCGTGTTTATATCAACTGCCGATCATTTCAGGTGGAACACATTTTTCTGGTCAGGGAAGTTATTTTAAACCTTCTTAGTAACCGTTTCAACTCCCTTAACTCTGGTAAACTAAAATAAACTTGTATATATAAGCCTTTTTTTTGCGGTTTAATATATCATTTAAACACTGGCTATTGACCTCTAGGCCTGAAACTTAGAGAAGTTGAAAGTAACCAATGGTAATTTGCAGTCTATAATTAGATTATTTCAAGTATAAAAGAAAAGTAACAAACTTACCAAGTCAAAAATTAGTATGCTTTTTAAACTAAAATAATATTTTGATTAAGAAAAAAATCGAAGAAACAATATTAAAACACTCTTTAGAATGGAGTTTTGATATTCCACTTTGAAACGTTTGAGGGACAGAAATGAAGCCCATTATTCACTAAATAGTAAAAGGTGTAGAAGAAGTTAAATAACTGCTGCCGAGGGAAGATTAGTTGAAATAAAAAAGTATCAAATACATTTTTGATATTTCATACTTAAGAAAAAGAAAATAGAACACATTGTACTCTTTGATATGCAAGACAAGTGGGGATTTTATTGTTAAACAAAAAGTCCACCTGTTTATCACTCATAATGGTAGGACAAGAGCTGAAGAAAAAAGAGAGAGAAAAACAGTATATTTACGGATGAAAAAATAATGAAATACAGCTAACTACCTTTATCTTTAGAGCTTATCATATTAAAGGTTATTTGATTAGAGAATCCAGAAAAATGTAGTCCATTCCAAATATATATAACTCAAAGAATATTGCACTGCATCTTACAGTTGCTTCTTTCAAGTTAAATAAAAAAGCTCGTCTGAAGATTTTGACATCTCTCACCACACTATGTCATTAAAAAACTCATAAAAAACCCTATTACTTTTGAAAGGTGACCTTTTTCTGGGATGAAGGCAAGTCAACCTGTAGAAAACGATAGAATTTTAGAATTTATCTTCTTTTTAATGTGATTTACCAAACATTTTAAGAGTGATCTTAGATATCATCCAATCAATATGTATTGTTACGTCTCCGTTTGGTAATTGATTTTCCGTAACTTTGTTCCGACGAAACTTTAGCGACACAAGTCCTTTCTTAATAAAACTGGTTTATTCTTTCCGAATATAACTTTACCGATACACTCAACTTCAACAATCGCGCTAAACAAACGCTGTAACGTCTCTCGTGCTCTCTGACTGCAGTTCAATTACTCACTGTCTATACACACATTACATTACATTCCCGCGTCACGTTGTCACCCTCTTATATATACCAGACTACCCTATCTAGTAAATACTAGAGCATTCATGAAGGAACAAGATTGTTCTAGAAACTAGAGGGCGCCACACCAGTCACGTGACCTCGATGACGCAACAGTATGATACTCAAAGTGAATATTTTACTAAACTATTGAAGAAAAGTTTAAGTATCTTCATAAATATAGGAATCACTAGACGTATCAGTCACACCAAAACCTTGTTAAACTCCTGTAATTCAAGCTTTATATAGTTTACAATAGAGAGAACTGTTTCTTAGTACTAAAAACTTGGTTATGCCTTTTACAAAAAAAAACATACTTTTATGATATGTCTACACCGTTTAAACTTTCTTGCGAAACACGTATTTCGAAAGAAAGTTTAGAAATATAATTTCAAATGTAAACTGATTTTGCAATTTTTGAAGGCTTTTGATGTTTAGCAACTATGTTTTTAAGAGCTGTATATAAGCAACTTTTAATTTTACAAAGATCCCACTTTTCGATTAGTCATGAAATGGACACATGAGAAAACTGTGTTGTTAATTGAAGCGTATGAAACAATACAATGTCCCGAGGATCTACGATACATTGATTATTAAGACAAGAAGAAAAAGTGATACATAACTTGAGCTTGAGAAAACTCTTTAGATTTTAGTGTGTAAAAAGCGCCTAAGAATTTTCATGCAAATCACACTCAGTTTAAAGTAGAAAATAGAAAAGTCTATAATTCAATGACGCAGAAATCTAGTGCTGAAGATGTATGCCCACCCTTAAAGTAAGGAGAAATAGCATCACGATGTGTTATGTTCTTCTTGACTGTGACTAGACTCACTAAACCCAAAATATTCTGGATACATTAACAGCAAAATGTGCTTTGTGGGGTCCCGGAAACGTAGTTTATTAACAAGGGTTATTTGTGCAAGAATTCTTTTGAAAATCTCGGATATTGACGAACATACAGCTCCTTGTTTGCAATAAGTCTATAATTAATTACATATGTATGTATGCAGTAGTGAAACCAAGTTTTCACTACTTCATTCGACACGGAAGATTATTAATTCAGTGTAGGCAAACTGTTTCGAAATTTTGTTTCTAGAAAAATCTTTAGAAATATAAATCATTGTTTGTATTTACAAATTGATGTTTCATTTGAAAGTGTCCATAATGAGGACGCATCTTTAAGACTGCTACTCTACTTTTCCTTTTGTACAATATTTACATACCTTTGTATTTAAAACGGTTATGTCATTAAAGACTTTTATTTTCAAATTTCAAAATATATTTTGATTTCTTGATATATTATTAATACTTTTGTAATTTAAGACCTATATTTTTTGAAGTTGGCTGATATTTACCACTATCCCAATGTAAGTTAAATACATTTATGGCGTGAATGTAGTACGCCATCTTAAAGAGTTGAATTGTGACAACGAGATCAAGAAAGCTATTAAAAAACTTTGAACAACTATGGAAAATTCAAAAGAGACAATCATAACAAATTAATCCCTAAATTGTTTAATACTATGTAAATATTCGAGTAATTGAAATATAATCATTTCCCATTAAAGTTTGTTGTTAAGCGTAAAACTACACAATAGGGTACATGTGCTTTGCCCACCATCTGTATCCAAATCCGTTTTTTTTAGCGTTACTAGTTCTCAGAAGTAACACTGAGCCACCACGGGGATCTCATTAAAGAAAAATAGAAAATCTTTTATTATAATATGTTTAACCTTTTGTACGTACGTTATTACCTTCCATCATCGTATGTATCGATAAAAATATAGTCACATCTCGGTGTTAGTTAAATTAGGTTCGAACTTCCAAATTTACACAACTACTGCCATGAATTATTGTTACATTTTCATAAGTTTCAGGTTCATTAGCTTAATAGAGAATAATATGAGATGAAAATTGGTCCTTATATCATGATAAAGAGATGGGAACACTGATACGAAAAATTGATACATGTGAAAAATAACGCTCGTAGTGAGGATTTTTTTTTTTTTTACGAAGAAAACTATATGTCGAACCAATCATGGAGCTTCTCCTGCATCTGAGCCACCCTGGACAGTTTAACGTCAATGGGCTTTTCTGTATCATACAATGAAGGTGACTGGAGAAGGATGCCAATAGTGCCAACTAAGCAGGTTATAGAAAAGAGCCACAGGAACAGCCGGTCGAGTACCATAGCAACGTACTTCCAGTCCTCTTTTATCTGGAACAAGCATAAAATATGCACTGGTTATATCATAGGCAATTCTTTCATATGCCTGTACAATGCATTATACTTCTACTAAACCTATTTCTTGTGAACTGTCAAAGATTCACTAAAAATACTTGGTAATTATATTTCGTAGGTTTATAATTTAAAAACATTGGTGTCTTGTATCATTACTTTATTGTAACATGACTGAAACTCCTTTTCTACTTATCGACCCTAATTTGTTACTTTAGCTTATTCAAGTAATTAATGTCGTGATGTAGAGACACCAGATAGAATAACTTGACTGGTGAAAAGAAAAACTAATTGCTTAGAGTTTGCAACTGCACGTTTAATATATCTCTAGTTAAATAATGAACCTTTGTAATTTGTCTTATTAAAGCTTTATGAACAGATACCCTGATACATTGAATCTGAACAATGCAGCAACAAATGAATAGAGTTTTGAAAAATACGCACTTCCATGTGTATGAAAAGTTTATTCAGTTTTATAAAGGATGCAGTGATGAAAACAAAGTGTACAATAATGAGCATAACTCCTAATATATATAATTAACAACCCAAAATATCAAGTATGTTTTGCGTAATCAGTCTAGAGCAATTTAGATTCAACACAACGGCTGTAAATGCAACTTTGGTTTCATTACCCAAAGTATTTTCATGTGTTTGATGCAATCCCATAACAAAAGTATTGCTATTAATAACATAATATTTACGCTAGAATCACTACACATTTTTATTCCCACATAAATTACTCTTTTATATAACGAGTAACGTGAAGAGAAGGTGGTGCCTCTTTGGCGAAAATGTCTCAATTATTATTACCAAGTTCTCATTTTAGGGATAAATACTGTTATTTTTTAACCGTGAAATTACCCGATTGTTTTTGTATTGATTACTACCGATGGAGTCTACATATTGCATAACTTCATGTTTTTCCTTTATAATTCTCAATGTAAAGAACTGACCACAAAAATTGAGTGAAATCACTCATTTTCAACAAAAATACACAGAGGATCCTAGCAGGAATTAATTGGGTTAAATGTAATATTGATAGTATTTATGTTTACCTTTTTTGTGTGATTCGTATGTTATTACGGGTCCTGGAACATACAAAGTCACGGACCCACAAATAATCTGGTGCATTGGTTGAGAGGAAAGTGTTTAAAAAGTTCACGTGGTTCTCATCGGTAATCTTAAAGTTTTATGTGCTGTTGTACATTTATAATATGTTGTATGCAATTGTTATAAAATACTTTTCAATGTCTCGAAATACAATGTTTACCGTATATGATTCTAATAGAGATAGAATTTGATAAAGAACAGATAGAATTTAACATCAAGTGCACTGATAAAGGACTAAATATACTAAATGCAAAAGTGAATATTTTTATTCTTAGTATGTTTCGAAAATTTAAAATTGGTTGAAAATTGATTTTTAAAAGCAACGACAATTATAAAATAAATTAAGAAAATCGTTGTATATATGAGATTTAGAGTTTTTTATTGTTTATGCAATTTTGATACCTTCTCCTAACATGAAAAATGTGGATTCACTAGTTCATCTAAAGTTCAACAGATTAAAGTATCTGCCCTTTGTTACGCAACCTGAAGTTATTAGTGATCAAACAGATCCATTGATATTTAAAAGTCCCAAAGTCGTAAAGGGACTGACGGACAAAGTCAATTTATATATTGATGCGCTAATACTTTATCTGTTTGGTTTCACGCGAAGAATTTTTTTCTTATAATGCATTACTGCAGTAATCATTCTATAGTCTTAGTTTTCATTTCCCCCAAATCTGTAATGAAATCAATGTACTTACGCCATCATAGTCATCTTGATTATCAATATGTTGAGCGATAAACATGGCGTTGTGAATGGTAGTTTCCAATCTCTCCGGAAGCTTTCTTTCAAGATAACTCGGACTTGACTGAAGTTCTTGAATAATGATTTCTTCAACTGTGTAGCGGCCAAAAGGTTGGGAGTTATTTTCTTTGCCAGAGCGTTGTGCTTCCGAAACACTAGAAGTTCGACCTTGTCCATCTACGTTTCGGATGCCAGCCCCATCTTGTTTGTCGTCCATGTCACTGTAATTCTTGTATTGTGGTTCTCTCATGAGAAGAATTTTCGGGAGTGTGCGGATAAATACTTTCCTCACCCAAGGTTTCAATTTGTGGGTAGAAGGCGATCGAAAGTGGACGTTTAGAACCACTGTGGTTACGACCACAGTTACGGTAAGAAGAATCATAGTGAAGAGGAGATACTTCCCTAGAAGTGGCAGAGCTAAAGATGTGGAGGGTATAATTTCCGAAAGAACCAAGAAAAAGAAAATTAGCGAAAGAAGTATGGAAATGCACAAAGTGATTTTTTCCCCACTGTCGGAAGGAAGGTAAAAAACTACTATGGACAAGCAGCCTATGCCCACACAGGGAATGATCAAATTGACAGTATAGAACAGAGTTTTGCGTCGTAAGGTGATGTTAAAGGTAATGTCTGGATACGGTTCAGCGCAACAAGCATAAAACTTTTCCTTGCGCTTAGCTGGTACAGACATAATATCCCACTCAACACTTAAGTAGAATTCACTCAAGTCGATTCCCAGGGGCACCAGGCTGGAGTTTTCGATCTCTTTCAAATGTTTTAGGTCAACCTGTAAGGAAATTACGCTTTTGAAACTCTTCATGTTAAAGTTTCTAGGGGTCTTTAATAAAACTAAGACCTGTGGGGGAGTTAGCAAAGCAATTACTGAATACTTTTGGTAATAAGTAAAAAATATTTTGAGTTATTCGTTATCGTACTCTGATGCTGTTAGTCCGCTATTACATTTCAAAAATAAGTAATGGACAGTGCATGCTGTCTTGCGATACAAGTGACAATAGACACATCTAAAAATAACCAACTTAGGCATGATACAAAATTGCAAGCGTCGATCGGAATATTGTTGCCGGTCAATGAAAAGCCATTTACTTTAGTTAAACAATTTTCGTTAGGTACTTATATATAAGTGTTATATATGTGTTTTAGTTTATACAATTTATAGATCTATTAAATTCACAGTCGTATATGTAATATTTGGCTTACAAGGAGCGCATACAACCCAAAATTTAGCAAAGACCAGCCATAGCACCATTGCTTGGCCACCACAATCCTCGTATGTCAGTCCAATTCAGCATCTGTGGGATGAACCTAAAAGACACATTCGCCATCAATTATCGTCTGTCATCACGTTCCATGAATTCCTTACAATATTAAAGATTAAATGTGAAAAAGCCTGAGAACATCTTACAGAACTTTAAAGATTCTATCTCACGTCCTATCATGGGCAAAAGGTGGCCCAGCCTGTTATTAATTATAAGTTCTAAGAATGTGGAAAGCCAGTTAGTGTTTATATATATATATGTTTAATTTCACAAGTTTTAAGCTAAATCTAAGTTTTGTTTTATTTCTGAACCCCCCGACTTCCAGCGATGCACCCTTTGTTTTGCTGTTCTTATCATTTCAGTTATCAGTTATATTATGATTCTGAAATTTCAGTCACAAAATCAAAATCATATGGTTTGAAAGAGAAAACAAAAATAGCAGGAGTAGCACATCATAACGGATGTTAGCCCTCCTTTCGCAGATATCAAACAAATGTATATGGTTGACATAGGTACCTTTTTACCCAATTATATACGGAACCTTTATGGATACGGGAATTAAAATTGTTATATGAAATTGTAAAACATTTTAGTAATGAAATGGATTACTTATGCCACGAAGCAACATTAAATAGCTATATAATTAATCCACGTTCCCAATCAAAGGGTTACCGAACACAATACATTTATCTTATTAAGAAAAGCTTATAAAGGATTTAAACCAAAAAAAAAAAATAAATAAATAAAAAAAAATAAAGGGATTAGTAAATATCAGCACATATACATAAACAAACATTTTTGTAAACCCTGTGTGTTATATACCTTGTAACCATCATGAGACCAGGATCCGAATTTCATGTGACATTCCTGGCGATCAAATGGAAAGTACTGAACGTCTATCTGACAAGAACTTTTATAGATGGCTGGGGGGTTCCAGACTACCTTTCCGTCATCATGGATGATAGCTTTGGTCATGATTGTGACTTCATAGTTTCCATCAGCGCTGAAAAAGTTAACATTTAAAAGAAAAAATCTACATTTTAAATAAAAATAACAAATTTTCTACTTATTGATATCATTTTTTGTATATCTATACTGTTTTGACTAATACATAGTAGAAAAATTATTTCTTAGAATTCGTATTACGAACGTTTACATTTATCCTATAAGTTATTATGTTAATTCTATCAATAGTTTTTATTAACTTTAAAATCGTGAGTCAATTACACAGAAATTGACATGTTTTAGTAGAAACTTTGAAGCGAAAATCCGCTAGACTGATTTCTGATATAAAACTGTGCATAAGTTTATGGTTATCTCTTGCTTCTAAAAACGCAACGAGAATCCCAAAATTCAAATTCGGTGACGAAGAACCCACTTTGAGACTAATAATGGCTGGAGACGGTTTATGCTGTTATGTTAAACTTATATTAAAGTTTTTTTTTTTCCATTACCCATTCAAGCCGTCTCCAGCCATTATTAGAATCCCAAAATGTTGTTTTGATACTGATTAGTTCTGTAAAAATGGTTCCACAAAATTTACATTTCATGCAGACATCACACATTTGCAACTAAGATTAGGGTAAGCATAACTTCCAGATTCTCCCAGTGTATATTGACTAGTTTAGCACTGAAAACAGGTGATATTTAGGTACATTTGCCAATGACAATGGACTTTTACCCAAAATATTAACACAAATATGGAGAATAACTCATTTTCAAACAATGATTTCCCTGCACAAGGTGTATTGGTGAGCACAAAACTTGTATTGTTTCAAAGCAGTAATACTGAGATATCATTTAAATCTAACTTCAACACTTTATTTTCGTTTGCCGTGTATTGTGATGACCTAAACAGCTACCATGTTCTTTAATGTCGACTCCAGATTTTAGTGTTAACAGATAAGAGAATATGAGCAAATGAACAAAAGTCTGAAATACTAAAAATTATCAGAAGTTATTTGTTGGTGAACTGGAAATTTGGCAATTTCTTCAAATAGGTGAAAAATGTAGATTATTTTACCAAATGTTCTGCTATTACAATGTAATGTTCTGCTCGTTTTTAAGGTGATTCGGATTTCTAGTATTTTCCGAGAAACATTTTACAACGAATTCTTGGCAAAGCTTACTTTTATGTGTGTGATTTCAGGTTTGATTCTTTAGCGTATAGAAATGGATAGTTATAAGGTCACTATGTTGGCGGAAGTGGGGAGGGGTGACGTCATTTGAGATAGCGAATTCTATATATTTTTGTTATGGTTTTGTTTATCGTTCAACTATTATTCCTTCCTTCTACCCTTTAGTTTACCTATGAATTTTAATTACATTAAAACATTAACTTCCCTTCTAGCTGATCGCGCTTATTTTGAATAAATATGTAGTATTATGGAACAGATACCAACTTCTCTAGCAGTGATGTACAGGTATTATTAATGTAGCAAAAGATTATGTAAATTTATGATCACATGAGATGTACTCTCGTGACTTAATGAGGTGAATAAATACCCTACCATAAGCTTCATAAGCTGAGTCACGACTCACGAGATAGTCAGTGAATAATATAGTTAATGAATTTTTGCTGTTTGTCACTCGATATTGTTATTAATATAGAAGAGTGATTTTAGAATTTTCTTCTTCTTCTGGTTCTTTTTTCCTGATTCCATTAGATGAAGTAATTAATACTAATATTTATGTTTTATTGTTCATTAATGTTAGTATCAAGCCCTGGCCAGGCACGTGTTTATTAATTGTGTTTTTGGTAGTGCTAAATATTATTCCCAGTGTTGTTACAATATAATAAATTGTTTTTGTTGAACCTTGTTGTAGTGGCATGTTATTTTAGATTCTTACATTGGCGCCCAAACAGGGACGCTTCTTCATAAAGGTTGAGTTGGATTGATTGTTTGTTTCTTAATTCAGTGTCAAATGATTTTTCAGCAGTAATTTAAGTTCAGTTAAATGCAATTTAACTATGGAAAGTAGCGAATCTCATGAAGCAGTCTGTGTCGGTATTGTTGAAACAGGTGGAAATGCTAACATCTATGGTGACTGATCTATTAGCAAAAGAAACGAAGTCTCCTTCCTATCAATCTCAAACTTCGAGAGTCCATTTTACCTATAGTCCTATGGACAATTCATCGATTTTACGTCACCTCAGTCAACCCACCACCCCTGCCTCTTGAGAATTTTGATGGTAAGTCCGATTTTAATGTCTTAAAGTTTCTTAAAAGTTTGAAAAGGCATTTTTATATTTATCAAGTACCTGAGAATAAAAATCAGTGGAATATGTGGCTTCTTGTTTGAGAGGAGTGCCACTATAAAGGTGGAATGCTTTCAGATCAGAAATGACTTTAGCAGAAAGCACCACGCTAATGGAAAGCTGTGAAAACTCATAAATTATGGAACCCTGAAGCTACAGAAAGAGAAATGATGAAGCTTATAATATCACAATTTCACGTTTCTCTACGAGTATACTTAGAATGCTACTTTGTTCTATCTATTGCTGATGTGCTTCTTTGAACATCACGAGAATAATAAACAAGAAACTGTTAATAGTGAAGCAATTAATGTAACTGAATGCCGTAATAGATCTGTGCAATGTGATATTAATAATCAAATAGGGTACTTACCTGTGCATTGTTTCAAGAAAATAAAATATGTAAACAGGGAACAAAGAAATATAGGACAACAGTCAGGATACGGTCGAGGTGTCCCATTGGACAAAATTTGGTGATGTTATGTCAATTTGTCTCTTTGACAACCAAGCGAACGTAATGGGGAATTTCAGCCAATTATTAGGATTTTTGTACGTCAGCAATACCAAGCGTGAGGCGTGCATATACCCGATTTCATTTTATTACTCATCACAATCTCTACCAACCTACCCTAAAATCCAATTATATGCTCAAAGTAGCGCATCGTCCCTTTTTGATATATATATCGCTGGAAGAAGTTTAAAAAGACAAACTTGCTTGTCGCGGCAGAAAATGTCGTCATTTCATGCAAGTTGCGTGTCGATTGGTACCTCAACGGCCGAGATGTCGGCGTGACATACGGACGGCTTTTCGTCTTTATATAGAAGATTAACATTAGTATCAAGTCCTGATCGGGCAGATATTTATCAACTGTGTTTTTGGTAAGTGCTGAATTTTATTGTTTCAGTTTAATAAATTGCTTTTTCCTTGAACTCTGGTTGTAGAGGCGTGTTATTTCAGACCGTTACAATCGTATGTAATCAACATGCATACGTAAATGATATGGAAGTTAATAAATAATACTTAGCTAATTTATTAATTAATGGTCAATTAATTAGATGATTACTACGTAAATGATACACAGATTGAAGTGATTTAATATGCATAATTACTTACTTAATTATGATTGATATGTAAACTTTAATTAATATGCACATATTAATCAATCCTAACGTTTTAATATCTAATATTATTTCTGTTAATTAAAAATTAATTAATTATATCAATATGCAATTATTAGTAAAGTATAATAGCAAATCATTTTTTAATAATTAATGTTCAATCCCTTAACGCAGGCGGGTGTTTTTTCAAGAAATCGGATTTGCTAGACTGCATCATACGATTACATCAACACCACAAGGTTGCTAGGAGACTGATGACATCATCACCACAAGGCACATTGCTAGGAGACTGACATCATCACCAAAGAGCTAACATTGATCTTTGCATATTATTTCAATGGATTTAGTTTTCGCCTTTATAATTAACCTATACGCATTCTTCTGTTTGAAAAGAAGGACATTCGATGATTTTAGTAGATCATACTTTTACTCTATAACAAGTAAAGAATTCGGACAAATCTCGTATTTTACATTTTCAAATAGGTTATTCTTTTACTTGTAACAAAACCAATATGTTTTAAGCAGATATCGTTAATATATGTCAGTTGAATAACCAATTTAATGACACTGAAACAAATAGTAACAAAACCGGCCCCATGTTCAGAATTTCTAAAACCACGAGATGAAGAACATCGACTCAGTTTTTTCTATGAGTAATCATGTCTCTCCTACCCCATGAAATGTCTTGTCAGTGTAAAAAGTCTGAGCTAGACTTATTTTCTCTCCCTCCCAGCTATAGTAACTATCTCGTTCAAATAATTTACTTGTAACTTTTTAGGACATATAATTAAATCTAAATACAAAAACTACAATATTAATGACTTGATTCTAATGAAATGACAAACTTTTACCGGAAGTCGTGTTTGTACTTAAGCGCAAAGCTACACAATACGCTGTTTGTGCACTGCCCACCACGAGTATCGAAACCCGTTGTAAGTCCGCAGACATACCGCTATGCCACTTGGTGGTGGGCGAGCGGTGCGTTAGAAATTTGCTAACGTAAATCAAAAACATTGTATGCGTCTCTTAGAATTTACCAAAGTCGAAAAGCTCTAATTAATAACTAGGGGTGCGTATCTCATCATAATAGTCGATACGATAGCTATGTAGATATTGATGCCGCGATACGATATTTATCTAGATACTAACGGTTTGTTACAAAGTTTGACAGTCTTATCTGTAATTTATTATTTATATTGCTGACATTGTCTTATTTAAGCACTTTACAGTGATTTTTCAAATTCTCAGGTTTGATCAACTAAATGGCAGCTGGAAATAAAGAAAACATGTAGTACTCAATACTTATCTTCCTTTATTGAATCATTAATTTTGAGCAAAAATTCTTTATTAGAAATTCAGATTTTTTTTTTTTTATACAAAAGACAACGTTTATTGAAAGCTTGCCAAATTTTGTGAATATATCTAAATCATATCGTATCGATACAATCATATCTCGGCTTTACGATACGAGTATCGTATCTCTGTATCGCCACATCTTTAATAATAACATGATTTCATGATATAAGAGATATTATAGATATTATTGATTATTTTTTGTGAGTGAATATTTTATTATTGTTTATTTATTGTTATAATAAGAGTTAAAAGCATACAATTGTAGGAAGTTTTATTAATAATTCATTGATGTTAAGATTATCGAATGTCACGTGCAATATATTGACGTCGAAAATATAGAAGACGGACAGACGATTAAGTGATAAAGATATTGCTACGTATCTGCTTGTTTGTTAATTTCCCATAGAAATTCTTTCCGAGAAACTTCAGCGATACAAGTCCTTCTTTAATTATAACTAGTTTATTCTTTCTCGATACAACTTTGCAATGCACAGATTTTCCACTGTCAATACGTTTGCAATCTGGATAACAAAACACTCTCATTATATTACCGTCACTACCGCTCGCTTGACTGAATTATATGTCTCTTTATCTATATATCTGCAAAATTATATACTAAAAAAGAGGGCGTCTAGCAAACGCTGGGACGTTGTGAGGTTGCCAGCTAAGTCACGATCCTACTAGAAACTCCAGCGCGCATGCTCCCAGCGTCGCGTGACTTCCGCTGTCATAACAATATAAATAGCGTGAGACAAGCGGGAAGCAGCAGACAGACAGATAATAGCGAAAGAGAATATAGTGGGAGTGAAGTTAAGTACCGTAGAAGTGATAGGCCTAACGTTTTATATGTTAGAGTGAAACTAACAGTAGAAAAGGAGATAAGAAAATAATTATATTCCGACAAAGTGTGGTTTTAAAGTAATATAATCAACCTGAGTGCACTTTGACAAAAGGAACAGAAAATCTTCAGAAGAAAGAAGACCAAACGATTGCGGTAACTCGCGCCACAAGTGAATCGCAAAGAATACTAGTGCGATAGAAATAGAGAAGATAGTTCAGCTTGTCAACTGAAGTTCTAAAGTAATTGAATAAGCCTACGTGGATATTTGACAAGAAAGAGAGAACTGCATATTTAGTATTTATGATATGCCCATAATATCTATAGTGCTGAAGAATTTATTGTACATACGTTAAGTTGTTCTAAATATAAATAATTTTGAAAACAAGTGAAGTGCGTGCTGATTATTCATCGTTGAATTTATCGCTAACAAGTTATACACCTACTGTAGAAGAATCCTATGCCCAACAACAACCTGGTATATATTTGTACCATTAAGAAATATAACTAAAAGCCTTTTTATTTTGATAATTGGTGAAGATCAGATTTTCAGATTCTGACAAATGACATTATTTCGGACTGTATTTAGCAGAGCGATGTGTGTCCTTTATTACTGCTGAAAGAATAAATAATCTTATGTCGTTATTTGCTTACAAAAGAATGCTTAAATTTAATGCTGTTATTTATTTCAATTGATTGTAGTGTATCTCAAATTTGAGGTTTTGTTACTATATGTTTCAGTGTCGTTAAGTCTGTGTTTAACTAACATATATTAACAATACCTGTTTTAAATACATTGGGGTTTTATACAAGTAAAAGAAAACATATTTGAAAATGTAAAATACACAATATGTCTGAGTCCTTTATTTATTATAGAGTAAAATAACAATGTACTAAAATCACCGTATGTCGTTCTTTTCAAACAGAAAAACGCGTATAGTTTAATTATAAAAGCGAAAACTGCACATCAAATGAAATAATATTCATCCGCTGACGTCAAGGGCTTGCATATTAATTATCAAAAAATATTAAATTCGGTTATTACCTCTATACCAATAATCTAATTAACTAACAGATAATTAATAATAACATTAATTGGATATTAAAACGTGATAATATTAATTATTATATGCATATATTATTTATATAGTAAGCATCTAATTAACCGTTAACCAATACAGCATTATTTGGATGTTAATTATCAATTTGCATAGTATTTACATATAACGTCATCCCCCCCCCCCCCCGTATTATGCCAGCATAGTTCCCTTATAATTACTGAATTGTTTTGAAAACATATATGGGTGTAGGAGTGTTGTTACTACACCGGTTTTAAATAAACTAGATGATAAATATTTGCGTTTCAATGTCCTAGTGTAAAAAGTTTGATTAAATTCACAGGATAAAGAAGGAAAAACATGTAACTTGATCAATAAGTAGAATTTGAAAGATAAACATTTTCTGAATTTGTTTTGTAGGTTTAATTAATTTTTGTTTCAAAAATGATTCCATGTACTGTTTAACCTTTGAAAAAGGCAAGGTAATGGTAAAATAAAGACCAAAACGTGTTGTCCGTTGTAATTCTTATCAAACAATGTGTCGTTTGTTTATTTACTTGTTGTTAAGTGCAAAGTTACACAATAGGCTATCTGTGGTCTGGCATCGCTTTCTAGGATCATGAATCCTCAGATTTACTGCTGAATTACCGACAGGGAGAGGGTGTGCTCTTTGTCTTTTATTATAAAATTCTATCTAGAAGTCGTATATTTAACATTTTCGTACCCTCTAAAATTTACATAATTTAAATCACTGAGAAAAATATCTAGTGGTTCATTCGTTACTTTTATGTAGTGCACAAACTCCATAAAATGAGTTGTCTAAACATTCAAACACAGAGTGCATTTAATACAATCAGGCACCAATACACAGTAAGATAAGAGAAATACGAGATATGTAATGCGGTTAAAACATGGATCAATGAAAAGGTCGTCAATTAAATGCGGGCTTTCGCATCACGTGATTTTAAATTATTCAAGGGCTACGCCCACAGTCCGCTACAGGATGTTGCTACGGCTTTCTATTTTTTACTAATATATGAAATATCTTACAACTACTGAGCTACTATAATCATTTAGTCCAAAGGTGATACTTAAACCGTTGGGTATATACAGTGCCTTGCAAACGTCTCCCAACCACCCCCCCCCCCCCGTGCTGGTAATCAGTTTTAGTTATTTTCTTGTGAAAGACACAACTCAAATGGCCAAAAATATTTATTATATTAATCTCAGACCACTTTCTAATGATTACAAAGAACAAAAGGTGTATTGTTACTTATTTTAGTGATATAACACAAACAAATATTAAACTGTTTATAGTACTTCCCAACAATTACTTGCTGAAAAAACCTTAAAACTAAAATAATTTACAAGAGCAGTTCTTATTCATTAGGAACTTCTGATTAAATCTTTAAAATTTCCTGAGATTTCGTTTTTCATATTAAGATTACACTGTAGTGAACAACATCTTGCCGTGCTTCAAAATGGCTGTGTCGTTCTAAAAAAATGTTTGCTTTCATGCTTTATTTTTGAAATGAAGTAATAAAGTGAACTAATTCATTGTGAAGTATATATATATGTATATATAATATGAACCTAACTATCTCACTAAGAATAACACTATTTAACTCTTCTGCTTTGTCTGTTCAATGCAATGTAAAAAATACATACGCACTCATTTTACCCCTGAGAATTAGTGATAGAAACTGAACAATAAAACAGATCTGTTTATGTACACTTTGTTGTATGCCACTGTCTACTAGGCCTTCCGCAAAACATTTATCTTCATTAGATCACCTATTCTTCCAAAATTCTATAGCGTATCTTGTTTTGAACGAATTACTAATACCTTAAAAATAAGTGCAATTAGATGTCTCCATACGTGTTGAAACCTAAAACAGCTATAAGTATAACACCTGTTACTGTTAAATACTCACTGATTCACGCACGTACGCAGGGGGGGGGGATGATTCGAGGGGGGTCGCCTACACCTTTTATTTTTGAAACATCAAAAAATTATGCTTATGTAGTTATAGCACAGCCGCTTATGGTATTTAACGTTTTCTATATAACCTTCATTAGCATTAGCATTTTTTTGGTTCGAAATAGTCACATGCAATGGCTTCTGTTGACACTTTGTAATGAAAAGCCGAAGCCATATTGCTTCTGTCAGGTTTTGTAGACCGGATTCTTTACAGTCTGTGACTTGTTGGCGATAAATTTCAACAATAAATAAGCAGCAACAGAGTCCACTTGTTTCAAAATAATATATTAAAATAAGTGAAGCATATATACAAATGTTCGTTACATTTTTTACTCATAACAATTGAACGTACACACTGCACAACATATGATTCGTAAATAATTACGTAAACAAACGTGCCATAAACTCTCCCTTTTAAAAATTAT
Source organism: Limulus polyphemus (assembly GCF_000517525.1). Taxonomy (NCBI): domain Eukaryota; kingdom Metazoa; phylum Arthropoda; class Merostomata; order Xiphosura; family Limulidae; genus Limulus; species Limulus polyphemus. The sequence goes on from NW_013666442.1 coordinate 296,873, forward strand.
TAAGTATGACACCCACACTATATAAACTATCCAAATCATGACTCTCCCATTAAACTAAAACAATGGTGTATATCTAACATACATGGTTCTGAGCAAAAGCAAACTTCGTTGTGTCACGGAAATAGAACTATAAACTGAGTGTGGGTTTGAGATTTAACCATTTTTGTAGGTTTTTATTTTCGTACAAGGAAGGAGCTGAGAATTGTGCTAATCTTAAACCCATTTGAAAATTACCCATCATGCAAGTACGTTTCTGGTTCGCGAGACTACACAGTATACGATATATAAGCTAGACTTTCGACACATCTTACTGAAAAGAATGAAGCGCCTACGTGAAATTGATTGCAGCGACATACGAATGTTTTTTGCCAACAAAAGTAAAGGATTGGCACATGACGACCAAGGTAAATTGCTAAGCAGCTTTGCTGTTTTAGTTGCTAATGAAACCTTTGGCATGTAATTAGAATAGCTACATTGTGTTGTGCTTTGCCCATGTCTGGTGTTTCAAATTACAAATTTTGTGTTCAATCCCAGGAATACTTATGTATGACATAACTCATCTGTATGTAGATGAGTACAACAATAATCTTTACTATAGATTTTATGTATCATATAAACTACAATGTTATATTAAGTCTATATATTGGTCGCCTCTTTAAAATTGCTATATATTTTTGTTTTCAGATACTGATAATGACACAATCCAGTTACCATCTGTCTTTCTTTGGTGCTAGCGATAAATGTGAAGCTTGTGAGGTTGAAACAATTGAGATATATTCTTAAAGTGATGGCATTGATGATATGCAAACTGGTTTCTTGAGTCTCAAACTGCTTCAGTCACTGACAACTCTGTTCTTCCTGGAACATCATCATCGATCGCACAGCACTACAGCAATCGTGGAGTCATCATAGATTTGTCATGGTATTTCTATAGTCACTGATGAGCCATACATTGGCATTGGCAATTTATTGACACCAACAAAATCACTTCATGAAAAATGCCAAGTTATTAGTAATTTAGCAACTGCTGAAAAGTATTCCTATCTTTATAAGCATGTGGCACCACCAAAAGTTTTTCCCACCACCTTTTCTCATGGGTGTAACCACAAGTTTAGAATAGCTTCACTTGAAACATACCCATGGTTATTATATATCCCAAATTTTGATGGCATTTTTTGTGGTCCTTGTGCTACCCTTCTTCCAGTGCATACTCGACGTGATGAAGTAGCACTTGCAACAAATCATTTAACAACTGGGTAAAAATCTGTTGTACTTGAAGCAACCATTCTATGCTACATATTTATTTTCATGCTCACTAAATGACATCATAGGCTATAATGTAATACGTGTAAAAATTATTGATGAAGTAAAAAAGGCTGGATTCTACTCTGATGAAGTGTCTTCTTACAATCTAGATCATTTACCAATATGTCTCCACTCTGTAGATGACAACTGTGAAATTAGGGAAGAACATATATATATAAGCTACAGAAGGTCAGAGCAGCATTTATTGTATGTGCAATTACAAATATACTGTAAATGAATTGCATGGTCAGAGATATGATGGAGTATTCACCATGTCTGGCGAAAGACCTGGTGTCCAAAAACAAATTCGAGATATGCAAAGCAAGGCCTTGTACATTCGTTGCACGGATCAATCACTTAATCGTGCTAATATAAATTCATATTCAGTTCCACCAATACGAAACTATATCGATCGAGTTAAAGGAATAACTATTTGGATTAAATAATCAACTAAACGTGGGGTACTATTGAAGACAATATATGAAAAGAGCATCCAGAAAGGAGAAGCTTCATCACGTCTTCCACTACTCAATGTATGCATTACATGCTGGGTTGAGAATATTGAAGGTTGGGAAAGGTTCTGCTTATGTCATCCATTCTTACTTCGCAAGTGTGAGGCTATTGTGTATGTAAATAATAATTTTCAAGTGTTTAATGACACTTAGGCTGCTGAAGATAAGAAAAATGCTATGACTTATCTAAAAATACTGGAATCCTTTGAATTCGTTTTTTGTTTAACAGCTTTACAATGTTCCCTTTACTATATAAAAGAAGCTTCTGTAAATTTGGAAGGTCCAACTCAAGACATGTTTTCTGGTGTTTCCCTAATAGAACAATGCTGTAAAGTACTAACTTGACTGAAAGTGAACGTAGATGATTATTCACATCGTATCTTCAAGTACAGCAGTAACATTGCAAACAAATGTTAGCAAGCCACGAGTTAGTCAACGACAAGCCCAACGTAAAAATTAAAAATATAGTTCCGTGAAGGATTACTTTGAGAAAACGGTAACCATTATTTTTCCTGACCACTTTATCAGTAATATTTCCTTCAGATTTGATACACATGTAAAGCAAGCAGCACCAATTCATAAACTTATGCCATCAAAATTCACACAGGAGTTTTCTATCTCTGATATCAGACAGGCTATAGATTTTTATAGGGAAGATTTACCAAATACTGATATCTTTGATGAAGAACTTCATCGATGGAAGACAAGATGGTTTTCTATACCACACCTGGACAGGCTCCAGATACTAGCTGACTGCTTAAAAGCGTGCTTCAGTGTACCAGTTATCTTTATGTTACTGAAACTCTTTGCCACACTGCCACGTTCGTGAACGTTCGGCATCTGTTCTCCGCTGGTTGGATAATTAACTGAGGTATATACAAACAGAATAAAGACTGAGTGCACTAGCTTTAATACATAATCATTATGACATTACTATCAACATTGAAACTGTATGTAAGTTATTTATGGAAAAGCACACCAAAATAATGGAGCATGCTAACATGTTATTTCAGTAGTGCATACATGTACATATATGATAGCCAATGATTCAAATAGCTAACATGCTGTTATTGTACAGAGTTGTTTGAATTATTAATATAATTTAACAATTAATAACTACTCTGCATATAGATAGTACAGTACTTTACTATAATAAAACATGCATATTTATGTTAATTTATGTCTAGCTCCCCATGCAGTGTTCCAACAGAATGATGATTTGTTGACTTTTCATTGGATGTTTGTGGATTTTATGCAAAATTGCTTGCAGATTTAATCTCATAGCACCTAGATTTTACACATTTTCTGGGGTACATGCCCCCAAACACCCGTAGCATTAGCATGATTGTGCTACGCACAATATGTGTTTGCTTTTTTATCTCACAAATTATCAAACATTCTTCCTACGGGTCTGTGATTTAAATATGAATAGAAAATAATAAATCATTTTAAGAACTTACTTGTGTATAAAGTTAAAATAATAAATATACAACGTTAAAATCAATACACAATTAAAATCATATCAAAATAATGAAAGTGATGTGTGACACGTCGAAACACATACAGTCATTATTTTGATATAATCTTAATTGTGTATTTATTTTTAATGTTGTATATTTATTATTTTAACTTACTAGTTTGTTGATATATTTACCATTAGAAACTTTTTGTCTTTTTTAGGAAGCTAAACTGGAATATTTAAGTAGGTTGAGTAGTCATATATTAGAAATGCTTAGATAATCATGTTAGTTAAAAAAGGCAACTGAAATTATCGTTAATTGATTCGCACACGTCTTCGTTTAATTTTTTTTTTCATTTATTCAAACTACGTTCAAACATGTAGTATAATCGTTCATCATGCCGAATTATGTTGTCGCTTTTTAACGTTCAAGTTAAAGGATGAAAACATCCAACTGGTTTGCAACTACTTATTGTCTGATGCTAAAAACCAACACGTACTTTTCATTTCCAGAAATGTTTTAACCAGTATTTGATCGTGTGATTAAAAATTGTAATGATTTGTTTTTTTTATACAGTCGATTCTGCTGGAGTTTAGTATAACTCTGCAAGAATGGATTATTTTATGTTTAGAATGCTCTAATGCGATTATCCTGCACTGACTATTATGTAAATGAGTAAAAACTATTTTTCTATCAATCAAAGATTGTTTAGTGACATACTTTCCCCATTAATGGTTAGAAGAACATTTTGTTAAGTGGTTTAATAGTTTATTTTTTAAGTTACCCAGACTGTCTTTGGTATATTTTCCAGTCTATTGATGCTACCCTTTGATGTTATACTTACTCAGCCAACTTTAACATTATTCTACATGTTATAAAGTCATACGGGCGAAATAGTATGTGTACATGATAATGGATCATAGAAGGTGCAATATTGTGTTATGAGAATGGATGCAACAGCAGAAAATTATGCTGGCAAACTTGTACAGTTCTCATAGTGGCGTCGCCTCGTGTTATTTACAGAAGTAAATGAGATGCACAGATCATGTTCATTTATGCATGTACACAAAATATTTCGTTTGTACATGACATGGTTCACCTTAAAACTGTTTCAAGTAACCATGCTGACCATATAACCACCCTGTATTTTGGCGTTACACACACTGTTTATGATGATTGATAAAATGTCGTGATGTTCTTTCTTGGAAAGTTAACCCTCTTTACCCATTTAGTTACTTAAAGATCCCTTGATTTTGGAATATTTTTAAAAATTTGAATCAAATTGACCCTAACATAAGGTTTAGTTTTGATATATACAAAACATGTTACCTGTTGTAGAGCACAATATCTGGTAACCATATTTGTTCTGCGGGGACATATAGCTGACGGACCCCTCCATATTCTCGAGGATCCCATCTAAGTTTGTGGTCGGACCATTCCTGAAATGAAACATATTTGAGGCTTTATCGAAATCGAGTTTTGTTAAAATTTATGGAAATAAAATTTATAATAAAAAAGAAAATAAACATTGATGAAACTGAAAAAGACAGGACCACTTGAAAATTAAAAACACTAAATATCAAAAGATCAAATTCGTGTTATGTCCAGTGATTTATTTATTTTTTAAATATTAGAACTTTTAACCTAAAAAGCACTTTATGCACTCGCACACTTAACTTTCACATCAGTAATCTCAAGAATTTAGGTATAGCTGTGTCCAATTACAAACAACTGGCAAGAGAGAAGACAGGAAGTCAGTAACCCCAACCCCACAAAGGCTATGTTTAGCTCTTTGAATCAATTATAGAGAATGTCCATCATTCGGGCCTGGCATGGCTTGGTGGTTAGGGGTGTCTACTCGCAATATGTATACCGTTATCGAATATGCTCATCCTTTCGGCCGTGGAGGCGTTATAATATGACAGTCAATCTCGCTCTTCATTGGTAAAAAAGAGTGGTCTAAGAATTGGCAGTTGGTGATATTGACTTAGCTGTCTTCTCGGTAGTTTATCGCTTCTAAATTAGGACGGCTAGTGCAGATAATCCCTGAGTAGCTTTGCGCGAAATTCATAAAGAAACAAACAAAAAGCCTACTACTGTTATAACACTCATACAACTGAAATGTTAGAAAGTGTTCAACAGCTACTTTGATCGCAGCATGAAACACTAACCACTTACAATGTTGGATTCTTATTCACAAAACCCACGAGGCTATCAAGATATATTGGGATCTCAAATATTTTTAAAACCTTTGCTTTTTTCAAGTGTTCAATTCACACCGTGAAGTCAATCTACGATGTCATTTACTCAGCCTTTCCAATAGCAACGCAATTAATAAATGAGATTTTTGTCAAACCGAACAAATATTTACTGATGCTATTTTAACAACAAAAAAGGACTTGTTAATGTAAGCGAAATTAAGATTTTGAAAGCGCATTATATCGAAGAAAAAACGTTATATAACTTTCGTTAATTGTAACACATGTATGTACATTTCGAATTAGTATTAATTACAGCATACTTAATGATGGGAGATAATGTTTATCTAAATATCTACAACTTCTGAACCAACTAAAAACATAAAATAACTTGCCAACATTATTTAAAAATGATAAGATCTTACCTGCTTAAAGGAAACGGCTATTATTAAAATAAAAATTTAAACACACCTGATTTACCCACATATTTGTTGTCATGATCTGGTTCTTCATGTTCTGAAAAAATCCAGAAAATATTACAAAAGTTTTGTTTCGCTTATCATATAAAAATCGCAATGCTTATATCAACAATAGAGGTCGAAATAATAATCTATGTGAGTGTATAAAAGCTATTATAGCTGATGTTGCTTGCCAGTTTTATGGGGCCGAATTATTTACAGTAGGTGTCTGTGAGTTGTTGGCGATAAATTCGAACAATAAACGGACAGCACACAATCCACTTGTTTTAAAATAATATATTCAAAACAAGTCAAACTTAAGTACAAAACCTCGTTACACTATTGGTTATAACAGTTGTATCCAGAGCTTTAAATAATCGTCTCTTTTTTTTTTCGGCGGTTCAATTACTTTAGAACATCCTTTGACAAGACAAATGGTTCTCCTCTATCCCTGTTGTTAAAATACAAGGCTATGGTATTCACTTTAAAATCACCACAATAACTGTTGGTTACCACGGTTGTATCCAGAGCTTTAAATAATTGTCTCCTTATAGTCAAAGTCCACAGAGGCAAGTTCAATCACTTTATAACACCATTTGACATTGCTTTTACCAAGTTTAAAATAAATGTATATTATCATCTTACTGGAATAAGCAAAGATTTTTCACGAAGTAATTACCTAAGGTCTACAAGGTATATACATACATAGTAGTAGTATATTTCTGTAAGAGTCAATGGCATTATTTTACCCTTCATTGTGCCCAAAATAGTGTAATTCATTTATCTTTCAGTATTTCAACATATACCATTTTTTCACAGAATTTCGAATCTACTTATTATAAACGCATGATTCCACAAGTTAGGAACTTTGTTTTTTGAGAATTCAAAATCTGCAATAAATTAACAATATATTGTCCTCCTGGGTGGACAAAACTGGTTTTTGTCCTCACATTAAACTCTATCAACCATCATCAGTAGGATCTTTAAAAATTGCTTCAACTATGTCTTTGGCTTAAACAATCTTATTCTTTTTCCTCAATCACGAAAAAACTCAATTTTTCACGAAAACCATAGCTATGTTTAAAAATAAATGGGAAGCCCAACTTTACCACTTATCACTGAGTTATAACGGTTTCAGATAATCTCACACCTCATCAGTAACCATGGGCAAAAACAAATCAAAAGAATAAGATAGGCTTCATATAATGGTGGAGTATATATTGATGTTTGTCGGCTGAATAATTCATAACAATAAATTAATAGAATCAAAACTACATATTCTTCAAATCATATATAAATATAGATTCATTGTGGTAAATAAAACATCTCAAAACACCATACATATAATATTTACATTTATTCTTCATTGAGGGCGTTGTATATGAACAATTCCAATATACAAATAGTTCAACTCTTGTCACCACCTGCCCAATAATGATCACCCTCTAAAGAGTTCTACACTTTGCTATTAACACTTTTTTGGCTTAATGCTTTTGTTGGCGTTTTCCACTGCTGTCACCAAAACCAGAGCTGCATTTTTTGGTCATACTCAGCACAAATTCCGTCCTTGTCGCAATCCGTTTATCTTTAATGTTTGAGATGTCAAAGTTCACATTCAGTTTTGGATATTGTCAAATATCTCACAGTTATTTTTGACAAACATCGTATCCGGAAAGCTAAGATGATGGTTATCAACAAGAAGACCCCTTCCATCTCCATCTTCTGCATTGGTTATCAGGAATTATTGAGATTTGAATCTGCCTCTTCTGTTGTATACATACAAGACTTTCATGCGTCTCTGCCTTACATACAGTCACACTATCTGACTCTGTTTCTTCCAACTTTTATCGTTGCCTCTAGGGACTGGAAAGTCATGCTCTTCACATCGTTTTTCATGTCAAACTACCTCTTTGCCACCAATTTATCTTCTTGATATTCGAACCTAATATGCTCACCACTGTTTTCTGTATCAAAGGTTCATACTTGCTGACCTCACTCCATGCCAGTGAGAACCCCTCACAAATTCTTACCCTCTACTGATAACTTATTGAACCTCTTTGTCAGTCACATCCACCAGATGATCCCAGCATAATGCCTCAACACAACGAAATCTGCCAGGTTACATTTATCCCGAGGACCGATGGATTTAAGGCCTATAGAAGCACAATGTAATAAGATTAGATTAATCCATTTGTTGGGAAAGGCTTCTCTTCCTTGTCAAACAATGACGTCATTGGCGAGTATTAGTTTTTCACTGAAGAACATAGTCATATTTTAACAGCTGCACTACATAGTTGTGAGACTACACTGTGTTTTAAATGAATCAGTATACTAGATATTCTTTACGTTTATTTTGTTTAAAGTTTAAGTTATGGTGTATGTTACTATGCCAGAGTGTGCAATTGCAAGTTACAGAAATCAAGAATCTATAAGAAAACGGACTTTTATTCCAAAATTCATCGAAAAATGTAACCTTTTACACAAAGCTTAGGTTCATGCTTACCCTTGAGCAGGCAGTATTAATCCAGACACTGACCTGAGTTGCTCTATTAATTTCTTGGAGAAAAAGCTTGAGATGAATATGAAAGCAAAAACTAAGAAATCTTCATCGAAAACGTAAAAGTAACATATGCTCATCAAAGATTTTGCTTAATATCGATTCGTATTCGGTGACATTAGCAACTGTCAATCAAAAGTGCTGATGTGAGAAGTGAAATATATAAAAAGACAATAGGAGAACAGTTAATGAATCTACGTTTCAGTGCAGCCAGACTGATAAAAATGAATCCAAAATTACTACAAAAAGCCTTCAAATGTACAAATTGCTCCGATGATTTAAGATTAAGTGTGAGGTTTGAAACAGAACAGAATTTGTTATCATGGTGTCAAAAAGAAAAACCCCGTCTCCAAGCTTTGATAAAAGATATTTAACAACTAAAGGAAAGAATATCATCAAATAGACTGATACAAGTAGGAAATATCTTAAGTGATTGGTATTTTCACATCAGCTTAATTAAATAAAGAAAATTGTTAATGAAACGTAAAATTGTTTGAAGAAAAAAGATCTAGCTTTGCTTTAAGCTTCTGAGTAGTTTCAAGAAAGCCTACAAGATGCTTCATTCCAGAGGTTACCCACTGCCTTGTCTTACAACACTAAAATGATAAGTAAAATTTTTACTTGTATACCAGGATTCAATACTCAGTTATTTCTTTTTATGGGAAACAAAACAATATTACTACCAGATTTTGATAAGCCCAACATAGTTTTCTTTCTATATGATCCAGGTGAAGACAAGGTGTATGGCCCCTGTGAACAACTTATTTTGGCGAGAGGTCTCATTATAAATTGGAAGCAGCCAGTCTAGTTTCAATGTGGTGGCATCTTCGGAACAATCACTCTGTTGGACATAGATAAAATAGTTGAGAAGACAGACATTAATGTTATAGCTACTGTATGGGATTTAGCTAGAAAAAATCGCGGACTTCTAATTAAGCTTAATGAGTCTCCAGAAAATCCCATCAAACCTAATGCTGGCATTTGCTTTCTTTGACATTCCTCGTATAATAAAGCTGCTGACATTTTCTTTATCCTGGATTGATTCTTCCTTCTGCCATACTAGTAGTCAGGGCAATTGTTGCACGGCACACTGCCAGAGGGCTATATATGTGAGTTAACATCAGGCAATGGGGGAGGATTAGAGACGATGACGTCATAGACACCAGGGATAATTATGCCATAGTTCCACGAATTGCAGCCAGAGGGCGTATTGGTATGATGTCGATCAACATGATATTATTGGAACAAAGTCTTAAAGCTAATAATTTAATCTAATTTCATAACCATGTGTTTACAGTTTTGCTTTATAAGTAAAGCATTAACTACAACTTGCAAAAGCTGATAGTCCCACATAGCTGTATACAGGTCTCAACTAATATTTATTTTCGATGACTAGGAACCCACTTTGAGACTAATAATGGCTGGAGACGGCTCGAATGGGTAATGAAGAAAAACTTTAATATAAGTTTAACATAACAGCAAATGTACATAAACGTTGTACATTTGCTGTTATGTTAAACTT
>NW_013666442.1:306894-309912 GCF_000517525.1 Limulus polyphemus
AAGTTTAACATAACAGCAAATGTACAACGTTTATGTACATTTGCTGTTATGTTAAACTTATATTAAAGTTTTTCTTCATTACCCATTCGAGCCGTCTCCAGCCATTATTAATATTTATTTGTATTACATGTGTTTTACAAAGGCGGGCAATGTTACTAAGGGTAATGTTTGTACAGACAGAGGAAGAATAGCTCATTGTCTCAACATGTGATGAACATCTATTATTGGTTTAATATAACAATACAAAGTTCTTGATACAATATTTCTTTATATCACTTTATCATTTTCATAATTAAGATTTTGCAACCTGATCTACATGAAAAGATAGATGTCTCAACATGTCATCAATGCCCAGATTTAATTATGTTCTGAAAGTAATACAGTCACTTTAAGTATAAAACACTTCACTAATTCATTATTTCTATATTTAATCATACTTTTTGCTATTTCTAGAGCTGGATAGTGTTAGTATCACATTTAACATACTGATGAAAAGTTTTTATCGCACCTAATGTTTTTATAAATATTGAACAAGACAGTCAATTGTAGTTTTATGATTTAATATATTGACCTATAGTTTAGTTTCTATATTTAATCATACTTTTTTACAATTATTGTCTTGAAAAGGACGCTTATTTAAATATCATACACTTTCACTAGTTTGTCTTTATGCTATCCATAAAATATGATTTTTATTGTTCATATAGACATATAGACAGTTGATCTTATTAGTAATATTGTGCGCAACATTTTATCAATGTGTAGTTTCAGTATATGTCCTAAGTAAAACCAATATTTTATCAAAACAACTATTGTACCATATTATCCACACATGTTATCCATTATTTGATGTATTATCTGTATATAAAACACCTCACTGATTCATTGGATTTCACTTCTACATCTAATAATACTTTTTACATTTTCTGACGTTTTTCATTTATATAACTTCCTCAAAAGAATGCTTAGTTTCATGTTTAGCTTTATAAGTCAGTAGAGTTTAAAGGAACTATGTAAATAGCAATTAATGCTTTTACCTGTTTGTCTAGAGTTTTTTCTTACTAACTGTATACAGTATATATGTTTGCTTGGTCTCATTCAGCCTATTCCTGACATGAGTCACGTGTTTGATATTCAAGACCACTGAATGGCTCGATAAACTTTGGTTTTAACAAATATATATACAGGGCAAGATGTCAAGTTTAGAAAGCATTTGACCCTTTTTTGTTCACTGAAACAGATAATATCTTTCATTTGAATGTAGAACACTCAATTTGACTCACGGTTTTACTAAAAGAAGAGGGTGATTATGATGGCCAAAGAATTTTAGGAAAACAAAAGTTGACCAAATCTATTATAATACTTTATCGATATTTGTGTATTTACATTAAACTTAATATTGAAAATAAATGGTTTAAACTCTACATAATCATATATCTTCTATGTAAATTTAAAGTTCACCATAATTTAACTGGAGATTTAGTATGTCACTGAATTTAAAAGTTAATGAGCATAGTTCTTTCACTTTACATAGTAATACAAAACACTAATTGTGTATTCACGATATTTGACTGGACATTTTAGTTAGCATACATTTCTTGTATACTTTCTATTCAATTAGACTCTATAAACTGATTATTCACGTTTCTAAATATACTGTCTTCACTCATACTGAAACATCTTAACTTTGAAGATACATGATTAACTTTCATTCAATTCTTTGTACATTATGTTCATATTACTATTTTAGTTAGAGTTTATATCTTTAATTTGTGTAAAAATATGTGAAAATCAACTGAATTAACATGAGATATCATACTACATAGGCCCGGCATGGCCAGGTGGTTACGGCGCTCGACTCGCAATCTGAGGGTCGCGGGTTCGAATCCCTGTCACACCAAACATGCTCGCCCTTTCAGCCGTGAGGGCGTTATAATGTGATATCAAAGTGAAACAGTGTTAGGGATTCTAGTGATCAACATTATGTTTTATAACAAAAATCAGGCTCACACTGAGACTTCTCGTCACGTGACGTATATAATATGTAAAGACAATGTTCATCTTTCAGTGTTTGGTTTGTTTGTTTGTTTGTTTTTGAATTTCGCGCAAAGCTAAACGAGAGCTATCTGCGCTAGCCGTCCCTAATTTAGCAGTGTAAGACTAGAGGGAAAGTAGCTAGTCATTACCACCCACCGCCAACTCTTGGGCTACTCTTTTACCAACGAATAGTGGGATTGACCGGATGTAGCTAGAAACCTAGAATCTCTAATAATGTTTTAGTTTGAAATATGTAGCTCACTAGAATCTCTAACACTGTTTCACTTTGAAAGATGTAGTTAGAAACCTAGAATCTCTAATAATGTTTCACTTTGAAAGATGTAGCTCACTAGAATCCCTAACACTGTTTCACTTTGAAAGAACCTTTCAAAGTGAAACATTATTAGAGATTCTAGGTTTCTAACTACATTTAGCTCACTAGAATCTCTAACACTCTTTCACTTTGAAAGATGTAGTTAGAAACCTAGAATCTCTAATAATGTTTTAGTTTGAATATGTAGCTCACTAGAATCTCTAACACTGTTTCACTTTGAAAGATGTAGTTAGAAACCTAGAATCTCTAATAATGTTTCACTTTGAAAGGTGTAGATCACTAGAATCTCTAACACTCTTTCACTTTGAAAGATGTAGTTAGAAACCTAGAATCTCTAATAATGTTTCACTTTGAAAGGTTTAGCTCACTAGAATCTCTAACACTGTTTCACTTTGAAAGATGTAGTTAGAAACCTAGAATCTCTAATAATGTTTTACTTTGAAAGGTGTAGCTCACTAGAATCTCTAACACTCTTTCACTTTGAAAGATGTAGTTAGAAACCTAGAATCTCTAACACTGTTTCACTTTGAAAGGTGTAGATCACTAGAATCTCTAACACTGTTTCACTTTGTAAGATGTAGTTAGAAACCTAGAATCTCTAACACTGTTTCACTTTGAAAGGTGTAGTTAGGAACCTAGAATCTCTA
>NW_013666442.1:310759-315862 GCF_000517525.1 Limulus polyphemus
TAGGGACGGCTAGCGCCGATAGCCCTCGTGTAGCTTTGCGCGAAATTCAAAACAAACAAACATACTACATAAATGAATAAATGATTCCATGCAAACTAATCATGTAGGATTTCAGTTAGTAGGCTCAGAGAAACTAGTTTACCAACTATACACCTGGAAAAAAGTTAAGCACCCCCAAATATTTTTCAGGATTGCTTATTGAAAATAAGGTTTAATTTTCATGATGTTGAGCAATGATCATAATTTCAAACATAATTAAAAGGATGTGAGCATTCAGGTGTGACATTTAAATCAGGCGCGTTTTTTTCCCCACGTGCAACTTGCTCCCTTCTTCACCAATATGTCGTCACTGATGTAGGGCGAGACATTTTGCCAGTACCTGAGCTCATTGTGTCGTCTGGAAACGTACAAGAATCGACAATATATGTATGTATGTAAACGCTTAATGTAGCTTTGTATTGTTATGTAATCTGAATTTTCTAGCAACTCTCCACACGCCTATAAATATAACCAACGTGCCGCGCCAAAAAAGGAGTATCTGTTATTGGTTTGCTATACTTGGTATGCAAGTTTCGAAAGCTATAACTGTGGTTATTATAACGTTTATCAATTGGAAAACTTTAGATATTTGATCAGGAGCACTTACAAATTTCGAACATTACAAATCATTTAATTTCAGTGGATTCTCATTGGACATTAGTATTTTTACGAAAACATTATATAACTTCATAGTGAAAAACTTGGGGTGTGTGGCTGGTGAATAACAAAGGACAAAGCTAGCTAGCTCCCCGTTAATTGAATCATACCTACATCAACTCATAATTAACTCGCTCATCGTGAACCCTCGATAAGATATCAAGGAAGTTCCAGACAAGAAAGAATACATATATTGCTTGTAAGTTTGTAATTTTTTTTTATATAAATCATTGTGTGTAATAACTATTTGTAATAACTGTTATTGTAAATTGTATAATTGTTTGTATATTAAAACATATTTGTGTTAAAAAAGGAAACTGTGTGTATCAATCTTGTTGAAAAATATCATAAATTGGAGATATATCGGCATATATTTAACTACTAAATTTAAAGAATCAGTTAACTCTGTTTCAGACCTTTTGAAATTGTAATACGTAACAAATATCATGTTGATGTACATCATACAAGCACACCCTCTGGTTCCACTTCGTGGAACTATGACATCACGCCTAGCTACGTTCTCTATGTCTTTCGCCTGTCCTTGCAACGTGCCCTCTGGTGAAACTTAGTAGAACTATGACTTCATCGGCTCTACCCCCCTCCCTATTGCCTGAGGCCGACACACGTGTGTCGCGCAAAAGCTACCCAACTACTCCCGCTTATTACAAAGAAACAGATCTTTGATGTTTTAGAAGAGAATCAAGAAGAATTTAAAATACGAGATAAATGATTTTGGAAGCATCTTACTGATATGAGTAGTGACAGACAACGTTAGTGTGGCAGTATAAGTATTTTTATATCGCATTGTTAAAAATATCCAGTATTTCTTTCCTGTATTACAAACTGAGATAGAGTTATTTTGAGTTGGTTGAATTTTTTTTTTGATGAAATGAACTAGGGTTTGAAGAATGATTATAAGACACCTGCTAAAAATGGGTATGGAACATATATAACAACGTAAAATTAAATATTGTATGATACATATTAGACTGTAGAAAATATGCGTGTTGTCAGTAGAAATGAAAAATTTCCTTTTGAGCATGGTATTTTAATAACAATTAATATCTTGAAAAACATGTTGAAGTATCTAAAATGAAAAAGGTGAATACACTATACCATGATATCTAGAATTAACCAAGACACTTAAATATTTTTTTCAGAAATTCGTGGGTTTGGGCAATATCACGACAACCCTCATCAAACATACCTTAAAAATCACTTAAACCTTTTAAGCATTCAGAAAAATCCTCGAAATATATTCGTAATGATAAAATACAAATATTTCTAGTGAGTAGACATTTGTGAAGAGGCTGGGATGAAAGAAGTAGCTGTTCAGTATAATGCTGATTGTAATGAATGTGATAACATCAAGATGCTTATAGAAAATGTTTCTGGAGGTATAAAACAGGAAACCAATACAAAGACTGAAACTGAAGTGGGAGGTGTAAAATTAATAGTAGGATATGTTGGTTTTAAAAGCATCAGGGATGCTCCGGAACTATAAGCAGTCAGCTGATGCAACATTCTTCTGATCAGTATAGTTGGGTTACTACTTTGTGGAAAGTGGTCTTTCTTATCAGGCGCCTGAAAGGCTAGAAACTGTGCATTCTATGGAAAATTACTTTCTAGAATTATACCCTGTTTTAGAGGATAAATCCCAGTTTGTGACCAAAATGACAGAAACGATATGTACAAAGTATCCAGCATATCAATCAAAAGTAATAAGAAGGTTTATTTCTTTTCGTTTCTTTATTCGTATTCGACACATGAACAAAAAAACCTCAAATAAATCAAGAACAAACAGAGAAAAATGAAGAAAATATAACTTCATGAGTTTTTCCTTGGAACTCAAATTAAGAACATTCTAAAATTTTCATTTTAATCATGATGTTCCCCAGTGGCACAGCGGTATGTCTGTGGACTTACAACCCTAGAATCCGGGTTTCAATACCCGTGTTGGGTAGCGCACAGATAGCCCATTGTGTAGCTTTGTGCTTAATTACAAACAAACAAAAAATAATTGTGATATTTTCATTTTTATAAACTGCTTACAGCACACTAAATCCTAATGTAATGTGTATTTGTTTTAACAGTGGTAGGCCCTCCACTTTTCAATCTATCCTAGAAAAATGCATTAAAATAAAAATTAAAAACAAATTACTCTTAGGAAAAGTAGGTGAATGCATAAAATTTAATATAGAACCCAAGAGCTTCCAGGGCCCCCTACTTTTAATTTATCTCACACATATCTGTTTAATAACATTTAGCTATAGTTTTATTGGTTTATTGTGTTTTTATTTCATTTTTCTCCCTATGAAGATATTAACATTAACCCATCCAGCTCAATGCTTTCGTCTCTAAAGGATTTGCAACGCTTGATATCAGTGACGTCAGGTACATGCTTGGTTTTGCCTATTAGAGTGACCGACTTTATACAACATGCCTTGGATCGATTGATCTTCTGATTGTTTCCGTCGCTCATTCACACGGTATGCTTCTTTCAGTTCCTGCTCTTTCCCGACGCCATACCCATCTTTCTGATATTTTTCACGTTCTTCACATTCACATCATTAACCATCTCTTATAACCTTCTAACTCCGTACTTTTGTTTATTACCCTCTGATGGCCCACAAGTTCCTCTCCCTCTCCTTCTCCGGACTTTAATGAAATGACAATGAAAAAATTCATCTTTACCACCCCAGAGGTATTCCTTACCCCCAAAATATTTTACAATATTTCACCATGTCCAAAAAAAAATAATAATATTAAAACTAGTGTTACAGTTCAAAAGTATATAGGGCACACATACAATATGTGCTATCTTTGAAAATGTTTTTCTGAAGTAACTATCAAGAACTGGACTATTAAATAACATAGTAATTTCATGAAGATAGCATTTTAAAGTTTGGTCTTGTTAGTAGCTAAGATGGCTTTATTCTTGTGACTAGTTAAGACAAACATAAATTGTCGAGTTCAGATTTGGTATATTCATTTGTGATACCGTACGACTCATATTTTCATAAGTCGGATAATTATTAACACTTTGAATTAACCAACTATTGCTAACTACATCCGTTATTTTATTGCTTAAATTATTCCCCCACTGAGTGTTATCGAAAATGTTAAAGTTAATAATAGTAAACATGTTACAATACCTTGCTATACAACTGGTATGAAATTCCGAGTTATTTCTGTGTGTGTTTTTCTTATAGCAAAGCCACATCGGGCTATCTGCTGTGTCCACCGAGGGGAATCGAACCCCTGATTTTAGCGTTCTAAATCCGTAGACTTACCGCTCTACCAGCGGGGGACAGTTATTTCTGAGGAATATACGTATGCAGGATTATGGTCAAATTGTAAGGTCGTGATAATTAATACATTTAGAGTTGTTCATTATTAAAAAAAGATTACTGAAAACAATATATATATATAAATTATTAGACACAATTTGTATCTTTTTTATTTTGGTTTAATGTTTCCCCAATTATCATGAAAAGTTATAGAAAGCTGTTGTTAATCTTTCGGTACAAAGGGACACCTTTTAAAGCCACTGGGGTAAGCCTACTGCAATAATTAATTAAACAATTTAAAAATATTCAACATTCCAAAGTCTTCACTACTTGCCACTTACCTATGTAACGAACAATACCCCCTAACGAAAAAAAAAGAAGAAAGAAAATGTTTAAAAGTGCAAGGAATCATTTCAAAACAATGCCTTAATTGTACAATACCATTCTCAGCCTTGTGCCTGTGGTTATTAACTGTTTATACCCAAATCGCATATATATAATACAGTCGTGGCCATTTCAGAACGCATGTTAGCCACAACACCTAACGAAGCTGATCTAAAAAGAATCAATTACGCCACAACCATTAAAACCTCCTGGGCAGTTATCTATAAGTATGGTTACGGAGAATGCAAACATCATTATCTATTTCAATCTATCTCTATTAGCATAATGGAATAAAAAAAACTGTTGTTTTGCAGTTGATGAAAAGCAAAGGTATAACTACAATTTTAATTCAAAGAACCACCTAAAACAACGAAAAGGAACTACTCTTAAAAATAGGTTGACCAGTGTCTTTGCTTGCCCACCAGAACTATGGTGTTTAGACACAAAATGTTTCCTGTGTATTTTGTATATATTTCATTTCCCTAGAATTACACATGTAAACGGTTAAGCTCTTAGCTAAGAGTAAAACTGTATTTTTCTGAGCATATTTATCCTAATTTGCACGCCGAAAATATACAACCCTGTTAGTGATTATATTGCCTCACAATCATTTATTTTGTATCAAAGCAAACCGTGTTATCTTAAATTTTTCCCAAGAGCGCTTGTAAGTCCTCTCTCTCAAAAGACTCTTCCTTTTTGAAGCCCCCCCCCCCAGTGGCACAGTCGGTATGTC
>NW_013666442.1:316862-319928 GCF_000517525.1 Limulus polyphemus
ATATTATTCTTGTTTCACAAGCCTACAGGAAAAACGGCTACGAATATTTTACTGAAACCTGGACAACAGTAATGAAAGCAGTATTGAGAATGTCATAGATAATTTTAAAATTAATTCAAAACTCGTTTTTTTCGCCCTGAAGAATTTCTTTAAGACCTTTACTTTCTGCCGTTGAAAAAATCCGGTGTTTTACTAATGCCTATTAATAGGAAAATAATCCGTGCATCTTATTGTGCATTAATTGGAAATTGCCAGGTTGAGGATTCATCATTTCTCGAGTTCGCTGTTGTACTTTGTCCCTACATTTCTAACAGTAGACGATTACCATAGTATATTCTCTACTCTTGTGAGTGGGAATTTATTCTACTGATTTTCGTACTTAACTGAAACTGTGAGTGCGTATTTTAGTATTATTATTTTTTATTGTTGTTGTAGTTAAGCACAAAGCTATTTATGCTCTGCCCACCACGGGTATCGAAACCCGGTTTTTAGCATTGTAAGTCCGCTGTGCCACTGGGAGGCTTTATTATTATTATTACTCTTGTTTTTGTTTCAAAAACCTACTACAAAATTGTCTGGGTATTTTTCACCAAAACCTAGACAGATATACTATATGAAACTGCGAATGTTCATGACCTATTTAAAAAGTTGATTATTTTTAAATGAAAGTTGGTTTACGTGACTATAAATATATAATATATGCGATGTTGTTTTGAGCAGCTTCCTTTCTACTCGACGCTTGTTAAACGCGTGTTTACACAAAGCTTTAGGCACAAAACCACTTGGCTCAGTAAATAATGGTTGGGTGGTAAAAAAAGCCGATGCAGCAGTAAGCTGTTGAAAAACACAACATTCAATTGAATACATATGCAGGAATGTAGCTTAAAATTTATTCTCCATAAATGGACATAAAAAAACTTAATAAACAAGATAATTAAAGTTGTTAATTTAAAAAGAGAAAGAGGGATCATTAAAAAGTACAGAAAGAAGTTGAATCAAAATGCAAAGATTATATTATCAAACCTACAACTAGGGACTCTGTTACGTAATACAATTTCAAATAGCGTAAAACTGAGTTAAATTGTAATTTAGGTTTAGAAGTTAAATAAATGCCGATATGTATCAAATTCATGATATTTGTCATCAAGGGTAATACACACAGTTTATTTTTAATACAAATATATTTTAATATACAAACAATAATACTACTTACAATAACAGTTATTACAAATAATGATCTATGTACAAATAATTTACAAATTTACAAACAATACTGAGTCTTCTTTCTGGTCTGGAACTTCCTTTATATGTTATCGAAGGTTCACGATGAGCGAATTCATTTCGAGTTGGTGTATATACAAATCACTTAACAGGGAGCTAGCTATTCTTCTTTCTTCACCGCTCGCCCCCCAGTGGCACAGCGGTATGTCTGCGGACTTACAACGCTAGAAACCGGGTTTCGATACCCGTGTTGGGCAGAGCACAGATAGCCCATTGTGTATCTTTGTGCATAAATTCAAACAAACAAACTTCACCGCTCACGCGTCAAGTTTTTCCACCAATGAAGTTAGGTAATGTTCGTAAAAATATTAATGTTTGATGTGAATCCACTGAAGTTAAATGGTTTGTAATGTTTGAAATTCATAAACGTTTCTGGTCAAATATCTGAAGTTCCCGATTACTAAGCGGTAATCGCAGTTATAGCTTCCGAGGTTTATAATACACCAACTATAGCAAACCAATAATAGATACTGTCTTTTGGTGCATCACGTTGCTTATATTTATAGGCATGAGGACAGTTTCTCGAAATTTCAGCCTACGCAACAATACCGACGGTACACTAGTGTTTACGCACACACACGTGAATTGTTGATTTTTACAATCGAAAATCTTCAACAACTTTAGTGAATAAGCGGGATTTTCGCAATACAGATTGAACAGTATAGGTTAAGTACATTTATATATATATTTAACTTAAAGAAACATCGATATTAAAACAGCTATATGATAGTAAATCCGTTACAATTCTAAAAAAGTAAATAAACTAGGCTGGAAATAGTGTCTACATTTTTTTATCAAGCTACAAGTCTCTATTTTGACTCCAGGTCTACAGTACTTATCAATAATGTAGTCAAAATAGTTTTACGTCTCTGTTCGTTTGTTAATTTCCCGTAAAAATTCTTTGCGAAGAACTTCAGCGATACAAGTCCTTTCTTAAATAAAACTAGTTTATTCTTTCTCAATACAACTTTGCAATGCACTTTAACTTAAACACACGCTATAATTCACAACGATTCACGCACTTTACTTAAGTTACTACCGCTCGCTTGACTCAATAATTTGTCTCTATATCTCACTATCTGCTATTATATCTCCGCTTTATTTGCCGGGATTATATACTAAAATAGTGGGCCCCTAGAAAAGACTAGTGACACGTGACTTCCGCTGTCATAACAATAGGGATTTGTAGCTCCAAAAAATAATGTAGACACAATTACCAACCTAGTGTGTTTATTTTTTAGAGTCCCTAGTTGTAGGCTTAAAAATATAATATCTGCATTTTGATTGAACTTATTTCTGTACGTTTTTGACGATCCCTATTCCTCTTTTCAATTAAAATTGTTTATTATCTTGTATAATTAATTTAGACAACTTGTTTATTGCGCATGCATATTAGTTTGTCATAGGTTTAAACTGTTGTCCACTGAACATGTAATGAGCTAAAGGGGCATTATATTTCTTTTACAAATGTCAATCTCACTTGGGAAGATGAGAAAAAAATCATTTTGATATGTAACGAATTAGGCCCTGATTTTTCATTTTTGATCCACACTTTATAAGTGACGGTATTGCATGGAAACTATAGAAGTTTTATTATATTTAAATAAACTTTGTATTTGTATGTACACAGCGTGGCCATAAGTAAATAGACACCACCTTTTCAGAAAAAAATAAAATTTTCAGTCATATTCACATGAATTGATATATTTATAATTTAATTAATAACTAGTAGATCTTCCTTCCGCTTCATGGAGTTCGTTGATCCTTTGGTGCATCGTTAGAATT
>NW_013666442.1:320835-333528 GCF_000517525.1 Limulus polyphemus
ACTTCTGCAGTCGTTAATCTGGGATCCATTTCGATGCTCCTCTTGACAGCCCTTTTTGTCCTATCCGATGGACCAGGACGACCCGGACGCTGCTTAGTTGTTTCCTTGCTTGTTTCCTGAACTGCACGATGATTCTGTTGACTTTCGAAAGCGGGATTCCCAATTTCTGCGAAATTTGCCACTGACTTATTCCACCATCTGCTTGACCAACTATCCTTCCTCTAACAAAATCTGACAATTCGAGAGAACCTTGAGTTCTAGGCATGTTGTAGCACAAGATAATAAGTGTGCGGACCATTTCCATTAATATAGTGCTCTGTGAACACAAATTAGTCAGCATAAATCAGTTAAATGACAAAAAATTAGGTGTCTATTTACTTGTGACCGCTCAGTGTATGTACATTAATTGAATTTTCAGATTTCATCAAAGATGTATTGGTAATAAATTTCAATGGCAAAAACAGAGTGACGAATTGCACTTGTACAGAATCAACGTTTCTTTAAATATATACATATATTTCATTTTCGCTCAAACAAAATAACTTTAGCAGTGAAATGGGAACTTTACCAAGAAGCTGAGTTAAGAAAATGAATAAATACAAGAGCTTACTCAGGTGAAACATATGTTTAGTTTTATAACAGCCTCCGAGATGTAGTGTTTATATTCTATCATACTAACACAGCCATAGGGCTGTTGCGCAAGCGTTGTGCCCGCATTGAGCGCCGACACGTGGGAAGCGCGAGTTTGTACCTTTGAGTAGATTAGATTTGATTTTTTTTTATGGGGGCGCCATCAGTAGATGACATACCCCCAATTTTCACTGATAAATTAATCAAAAGGCGAGCATGTTTGGTGTGACGGGGATTTGAACCCGCGACCATCAGATTGCGAGTCGAGCGCCCTAACCACTTGGCCATGCACATAGATCAGTTTTTTTTTAGGAGCGCAGAAAATTTATACCTTGCGCAGGGCGCCATCAAAGACCAGATCGGTACGGACTGTACATACTAAGCAGTATGAAGATACTGAGATTCTGCATATATATACAGATATATATATATATTTCCAAAAAAAAGTTCTATATATTGAAAACTTTAGTGCTATTAATATTCAGAGAAAGAAGGACTCAGCTCACTTACACATTTAATTTAGCCGCTTCTATGCGTTCACCAAATCCATTTTTAGTATCGGTACTCCTAGGCTGAGTTGCATACTTATTGTTTCCGACATTAAAGGTACAACTATAATGTCGGTCTTTCCAGCACTTGCGCAAAAACGAACGTCTTCTTTATTTACCACAACAGGGCTATTATTAGTAATATATTTTTACAATAACAGTAGTGATTTTATAGAGACATTAATACTAAAGTGTACAATGACACAGATGTTTTTTCTCTTTTTAAGTTATTGCTTCAAATTCTTAATTGCCACTTATACTCCTATTGTAAGCATAAGTAGGAATAAATGATGTATAAATTTAGAGGTTTTTGAGAGACGTTTTTCTCAAGTCATAATTTAAATTCTGCTTTTTTTATAACGACTGTAAGAGAAAAGTATCACATTGATATTCTGAAATATATCACAAATATGTTCATTTATTGAAATACTAATTTAAGTGGTAAACGACAGTATCTATCTATTTAGTATTCCAGCACAATCTTGTTATACAAGGTAATAATTAAGATTTCGAACGTTAAGAGAAATAATAACAAAGTTATGTTCCCAAGACGCAAACTCATGTTTTATTCTGACGTCATCGAGTACATAATTAATTTAATACTCTCTTGCCAATTTATTTCCATCTGTGACGTCGAAGATGTTTGAAATGTTATAATTTTTTTCTTAATACATTGAAAGTGCAGGCTCTCTTTCAGTGGAAGCTGTTAGTGGTCATAAAAATATCATCAACTATTGTGCGTTAAATATCGAAAAAAATCGTCTTCTCTTTACTTTCGTAAGTTAAAACTATTCGACAGTGATTATAACCTCATCCCCAACGTTAATTACCAGAAAAAAAAAGAAAAATACATTTCACTATTCTGATTATATTAGGAAAATAAAAATAATGCTTTATAGTTTATACTACTGGATGATAATTACTTAAGACGACCAGACTTGTAGTAATAAAAAATTGATTTAAGGTTAATTATTTTAAAACGATTGTTGGAATGAAATTTTGATCATCGTTGATCCCAGTATTTCTGTTGTATTTTAGACCCTCAATCTAGTGGCGTAATTAGACCTCACTGGGCCAATAAAGTAATAATATTTTGGGGTCATTAACCATTGTTGTTAACTATTATGGTGGGTACCCATGACACTACGGGTAGTTCTGGGTTGAGAAAACTTGATCCAACCACTTAATAACATAGGTAGTTGCGCCCGTGCTTAGACCGTAATTAAATCTTGAATGATATCTGGAATAAAACTGAACTGCAAACCACCACCAAATTTCTTCCCGTTATTAATAAAATAACACATCAAGACTTGAACTGTTTCCTGAACTCACGTTCTGTTATAATTAAATTGGGAAACAATCTTTCTGTTTATCTTTATCAGTCTAATACTAATAGAAATAACAGCGTTAAACTACTTACTACATCTATTAGTTGTGATAATTTGAGGTTCATCCTAACGGTGAGAGTGTCAGAGTTATTTCTGACCGGTCGAACAAGCCTGTTATAGCTGCTCATCAAGTCGTCGTATAGTCTTTTGGCGTCAGGGTTTCCTACCGTAAGAAATGGCGCTACTCGCATCAGCCACAGTATTAGGTTGATCTGTTCGAACTTTCCAAATCGAACGGCCATGTTGCTGTGGAGATACTTTCCGATTGTTATCTTCTACTCAAATTAATGGATTCGTTCACACTTGTAGCTATATAATTTCAGTTCTTTAGCAAAGTTTCAAATCGAAAAATGTTTCTTGTTTTTTCGGTTAATTGGATAATAGAAACACAATTCAGATACCTTTCTATAACTAAACGATTGTTTAATTCATTGTAACTGTTACGGCATCTGCTGCTACGCCCTCTATTGGAGTAACATAAATTAATGTTGAGAGTACATTGATTTTTCTCTTTTCTTGAACAACATAGTTTAATAGTATAAAAAAAAGATACCTCTAACAATACAACAACAATATGTATATATTCTTACTTAAATGTATATGAATACATACTTCTATATGTAAAAAAAACATTTCAAAGAATCGTCTATATAGATTAAAATTGAAATTATGCGAAAAACTATATTGATCCTATTTGCACCGATTTCATAGTTTTCGATGAGCTATTTATACCATATAAAGTTGCATTTGTATTGGCAATCTGACTATCAAAAATGCATACCGAATGTGGCCACTTTTCGGGTAAAGCTTGTTTGTTTGTAAATTAAGCACAAATCTACACAATGGGATATCTGTGCTCTGCCCACCATGGGTATCGAAACCCGGATTCTAGCGTTGTAAGTCCGCAGACATACCGCTGTGCCACTGGGGGGCATTTATTGAATTCAACCTTTATTTACAAGTTTCAAATGTGAAATTAATTAAAAATTAGGAATCCATATAAATGCTCGAGCTTGCAACGTCCCACATATAAGACCATTATTTAATTCATACAACAAATTTTGAGAATGTAATTACTCCAATGAAACGGGAAAATATTGAAATAAAACAAAGTATTGAAAACTTTCTAATAAAAATGTTAAACATATTTTCGCCAAGCTGATATTTCAGCCCCAGTAATTCTCATATTCCTTTATGAACAGCAAAGAGAAATTTACGATGATTGGGTCACTAATTATTACTAAATAAGAAAAAATAAATGCAGTACGTCACCCACGTTCTTTCCTGGTCAGTACGTACAATCATGTAACTTATCCTAAATAACCACGCATATATTGAAGAGCATAGGTTAATAATGCTATGTTTGCATGTGGTGAGAGCAAAACAGGCATCGTATAACTGAAATAATCTTTAACATAAAATTTAGTTACTATAACTATTTTTCAAATATTTATTGCCAACATAGGCTAACAATAAAATATGTTGTTGAAATCCTTGGTGATTAACTCTTATAACTAAAAGTTTTTGTTACAAAATTGTTTGAATTTTATTATTTGTCCTATAAATGCGAAAGTATATATATATATAGTTATTAATATATAGTGGACTTGAAAGTATTATTTCCGGTGTTAAAAACTGTTTTATCTCAAAATGTGTGAATGAACAACAAATGTATAAACTCTTCTCGAAACTTTGAAGCTTACAAATGAAGCAATATCCGTATTAGATAACTTCTTTACTTGACATTATTCTACATTGGTTGTAGATAAGTCTTGTTTTGTTTTCAGAATTTTTCTTATGCTTTCTTTTTACCCTAGGAAATATTTCTGGTTATAATTTTTAGGTTTTAACGTTTTGTTTATCTCAATAATTATAAGTTCCTATTTTAGAGTCGTTTTAAGCAGGATGATTTGAACAAGATTTGCAGGGTTTTTCAATTTTTTTTTACTGTAGCTGCCTTCAAATACACTGAAACTTGTTCTTTACCATCACAACGTAATCTACAAAACTTAAAATCCAGTCGTAGGTATTTATAGAATGAAAAATATTTCTCTTGTGATCAATATAACTTTAGACCTAATCAAAATCGGCTAAATTGAATACTGTGTTTTCAGTCAAACACATAATATTATGTGGTATATTACATTTTGCATAATCGTTATGCTACATAAATATACTTTACCATAAATAGCAAATTGTTAATATAATTTTAGACAGTCTAAATGATACTTCTAAAACATTTCTATCAATAAACCTGAGAAAATATTTACATCTGAAGAAAAGGATTTTGCAGGATAAAGAACAAAGAATAAGATATTACCACCAAAATATAACCAATTTATGAATGAAAAAATTATATTTTATGACTTACAACTTATGATTAGATTAAAAGAACAAGACTGTTGTTTGTTTGTAGTTAAGCGCAAAGCTATTCAATGGGCTATCTGTGCTGTGGCCACCACACGTATAACTTATGGTATTCAGGAACATCCTCAGTGTTCTGTAATATAGTTTTATTTTCGTATTTCTAGAACAATATACATTTTTACACTGTTACAGGTGTGATAAATGAACTGAAATGGATAGTGAAAACAGACAAAATTAAAGCAAAGAGGATGACAGAGCAGCATTCATGAACTTTAGCTAAATTTAGCTACTGTAAAATATTAACATCCTAATTAATTTATAAAACAGGTGGTGTTTAGTCAACATTCCCGTTGTTATTTGCAACCCATCTTATTTTACACAGCTCCATACTCTACTTTTGCTTCTCCCTCTACAGACTTAATGAATAATGTATGCCTAGCTTAGCCTTTAATTATATTTGCAACTATTAATTACACTTGTTTTGTCTTAAATGTTATGTTGTATTTGTTTGTCTTTGTTGGATTGTCTATTGTTTCTAGTTTTTGTTCGACTGAAAGAACATTTAATCTTATTTAATGGTATTTAATCTTATACACCCAAGAAAATGAATAAAACGTAATATCGAATGAAACAGATCACAGACAATGAGAGATGCCAAACAAACACAACTCAACAAGCAATTGCCATAAAAGCAAATAAACGAAGTCGTTCTTCAGGCATAAACCGGAACAATGAACAAGGTCCAATTGAATTATACTTCCAATTCACAACCAGAACAACAGAAAGGTCCCATTGAGTACTGAGTGGAATTGACCAATCGAAGAAAACAATAACTATGTTAGATGTAATATCAAAATTGAATCTTAATGTATATTGCAAAGAACTGGATCTAATATATATTATTGTGCCATATAAATTGACCTATTAAAAATGTTATTATTAAAATGTGACGCAAATATAATTTGTATTAGAAATTTTCAAGTTATCCATATAATTTTATGTAAGATCGTTTAAGTTTTACTACAATATCTATCTGAGCCTATTTTACTCACAAATATTTACTTTTATAGATTTAGTATATATAGTTTTAATTATAGTTGCACTGTAGCTAAGCCATACTTTTACAAATGTTCGACAGTAGGTCGTTTAATCTGTGAAAAACCGAAAGCTTGCATACATAAATATGTCAGTATTTACATGAAAACGCGCCTATAGTTTCATTAATGGAAGTTTCCTAAGTAATAGAGTAATTTCTGTTGAAACAAACACTTTTCTTTATACTGATGACATAGAAAAAAGAAAGTCGTTAGACAAAATGATTTACGTTTTCTATTCCACTTTGTGGATATTTCGACAGTTTTAAATTATTTTACAAGAATAAATTTCTTTTATCTGTTTTCGTTATCGAATATATAACGTACAAAAGAGTCATACTTATCACTTGAATGTCTTATGATTCCTTGTTATTGTCTTCTCAGTGAGCATATATGTGAGAGTGCATATGTGGATAGTTACTGCAGTTCTGTTGGCATTTTTTGTTCTCAGGTGGATTAGCGGAATCCATTGAGTGGTTTATAACTCTAGAATTCTGGGTTCAATTCTTGTAGCGATAATACTGCAGATATCCCACTGTCTAGATTTTCATGAGATTCTAAAACGAACAAGCTGACATATTTTGTGGTATTATGGATCAGGTTTAACATCTCTGTTTTTTTTTGTATTTAAGAAAAATATCTATTTTATTTCACAAATTATTACGTTTCCTGAGTTTAATGATTGTTTGTATTTAAGCACAAAAGACACAAAGAGCTATCTGTGCTGTGCCCACCATGGGTATGGAAACCCGGTGTCTAGCCTTATAAATCCGCAGACTTACCGCTGTGTGAGCGGGGGCGTCTTCTTTTATAGTTGTGTTTAAAGTAAATACATTTGGTGTTATTTCGGATAAAGCACTTAGATTTATTGCTATTGAATTAACAAAGAAATAAAATCGTTTTTATCTTCTGTAAATGTTATTATTTATCCTGCATATTATTATAGACGATGGCAGAGTTTGCTCTTCTAATAAATAAAGCTTCCCCCTTGTCAGACTTTAAAAAAGTGATTACGGTGCCCGAAATGTTAAAAAACGTTTTTTAGCTCTTGCGACTAAGATAATATTTTTTTAGTTGTCTACTTAATCCTCAATATGTCCCTATAAGTCTTGAAACAAAATACAGAGGTTGTGTACAATGTTGGAGACTCACCAAGTAATTGCAATCCATGTCGTGGCTTATCGCCATGTACGATGATACTCTATCTGACGACCATGCCTCTTGACAACAGACTTGTAGAATAGTTTCTATTGCAAAGGCTCTGCTGTAAAGTTGCAAATGGTGAGCAGAGCACAGAGAGCCCATTGAGTAGATTTGTGCTTAACTGTAAAACAAACAAAGAATCCATGTAGTGCATGAGAATGTCAGTTTACCGATCACATAAATTTATAGGAGCTGAGTCCGGCTCCTTGACTGGTATGTCTTGGTATGGATAGCATCAATACCCGTTTCGTTCTCCAGCTGCTTAATGTATGCGATGGTTGAATGGGTATGTCGTGGAAGCAATTTGTGAGCATGTGGGTTGCGTCGCTTTTCTAGACAAAGATTCTTCTTAATTATGTTGCGTACTGGGGCACGTAGACGACTTGTATCATTGACTTTTTTGCTCGTGGATTCTAACTTGTTACAAGACATTGCACTTACCACAGCTGGCGCACCACTTATTGCAGGCCACTTTTTGGATGGTCCTGATGTCCCAGGTTAATCCTTAATCCTTGTTTTCTAATACAATTAAGTACAAGGAATATACAAGTTCATTTTTATCATGTGACTGGAAGAATATATTACATAGGAAAGTGCTGTTTCATTCCTTCTCAAAATTGATCAATTTTCGGTAGCATCACATTACCTATGTAACGCCAAGAAAAAGTCAATATGTATTTCTTATGCAACCGTTACACCGCGACTTTATATAGGCTGTGTTTGTCAGAGTGACTTGCTTATTTACATATTGAAAATTTTTTATAATATAATGTACTCAACCCTCTTGTATATTAGACGCATGGGAACGTAATGCTAAAGAAATAAACTGCAAATCTTTTCAGACGTCTCCTTTATTTCTGCTTTTAGTGCTGTTTATTGTTTCGGTAATAACGGATATGAAGACTGACTTTTGGGTAAAGAGAATGAATGATGAAGATTCCTTAATACGTTGGAACTATTCAGAATACGAAGATACATTCACAATCAAATGGCGGTATGCACTAGATGTTCTCTTGTATATACGAATAACGGATATATTCTGCTAAGTGAAGGAACAAGTATACTTTAATAAAAAAGCGTCTGAGCGTAGGAATCCTGTCTTCGTGCACTTAGAAACGACGTTCTAATGACACTATTCACAATAAAGATAGGGAGACTAGTTTGTTATAAAAGCCATACTATTTTTAACTTCCAGGTGGAAGTATTAAATATTTCAGAAGTATTTGTGGATAACTCTATGAAGATGAACAGAATAAAACTATTAAAATGATAGTGCGAGCCAGAGTGAGTAGCAACAATACACAGTTAATAACAACAATACACAGTTAATAACAACAATAACAGCAATACACAGGTAATGATTTACCTGAATTAACAAAAAATGATAACACAGAATCTTTTTTGTTCTCCAATTGTGAAATATACTCGGATTTTTAGCAGAAAAAATCTGCATCAAGTTTTAAATATTTTTCTTTTTTTTTATTTAGTGGAACAAACATATCGTTTCAACAAATGTTTCTCGTGAAAACACAAATAAACTCTCTAAACTAGGTGAAAATTTTGAAATTATGAACATTCCATTTACTTGCTCCAGAATCTTACCAGCAAACTTGCTTAGGAGCTATTCCCAGTAGTTTGATAAATACTTCTTTCTTAAATCTACTATTTATATTACTCACGTTAAAAACTAGATCTGTACTTAAAATGTTAGAATTGGCACAGAAAACTCAAAATCATGTTTTCATTGAAAATCCACGAATAATGTACGGTTTCAACAATTCACGAAGAAAAACATGTAACTTGTGATTGTGAGTGCCATTATTAAAAAATTGTGGCAAACCCAAGAATATACCACTATGTGAACCAACTAGTCTAATTTGGTTATGCACTTTAAAATATATTATCCAATCTTTTTTAAAGGCTAATAACAACGTTTTTTTGTAATTTACTGTCTTTTTGTAAGATAGAATCTGACTGTAAGATGGGCATGGCCTGGTGGTTAAGGCGCTCGACTCACAATGTGAGGGTCGCAGGTTCGAATCCCCGTCGTCGAATATGCTCATATTTTCAGCCGTGGGGGCGTTATAACGTGATGGTCCCTCTCACTATTCGCTGGCTGGTAAAAGAGTAACCCAAGAATTGGCAGTGGGTGGTGTGGACTAGCTGTTTTCCTTTTAGTCTTACACTGCTAAATTAGGGACGACAAGCGCAGATAACCCTCGTGTAGCTTTCAGCGAAATTCCAAAAAAACTGGCACTTTTCGAAATGATATGAATATAAACTGTTCAGTGCTCATCCTAAATTTTTAGCGATAATATTATCAAAAGCACAGTTGTCTTTTGTTCAAATTTAGTTAGTATGTCACATAAAGTGCCGTTTAGGTTTAAAATTCCAAATATAAAAACTAAGCTGAAAAATATTACAGTTCCTGAAAATCTTAAAAATTCAAAACGAAGAGAATTTGTGTTTAATTTTGAGTATAACTTTTCAGATAATCTAAAGGTTTTGAGAGCATTAATGTAATTTGGACAATTTGGAAACCAGATTTGAATAATCTCTTTGGCACTTACACAGTTTATCTTATTAATTTTAATATTCGGAGTGTCTTTCTGGTGAACAAAACAACCCTCGTATTTTCTGTAAACAACAACAACAAAAAGCAATAATTGGTTTATTCCATTTTATCGACGCACATATAGAATACAAATATGATTATCGCGGTTCATAATTTATTGTTAAACCAGAAAACGAACTTTCTAGTAGATAAAAAAAAATTCTATAACACGGTAATGTATATTATTTCTAGAAATGATTCGTTTCAAGGAGCAGAAGAAAATAGTATTTATCTTCTGAATTACCAAATGTCTTGATTGTTTTCTTTCAGAACCAAACTTACATTTAATAAGGACGTCCAAATACAGAGTTTATGTATATTAGGGGTATATTGCATTGCATCAGTAAACGAAATTATTCATTTTATCATTGAAATATAAAGTATTATTTACAGTACGTATGCTTAATAGAATATTTAGTTTATGTATTAAATCCATTTATCTCATCGTTTTATCAAAGTTTGTAGTTCACTGTTAATGTTTCTCTAACTAAAAGAACCGGACGTGTCTAGTGGTTGATGTACCTCGATGCGTATCGAAAATTCCGGTATCCGTGTTATGCTGCTGAACGAGCTACGCTCTTTTAGCTGTGGGAGTTGTTTCCTTAATGTTCTTTGCGAGATATGGATCTATATATTTATGAAAACTCTAGATTGCGTGATCGTGACTGTTTTCTATATAGCTGTACCAGTTAATTCTGATTGGTTTCCCTTCTGTTGAACACAAAAACCTTTACTGTTGCACTAAAGACGATGTGTTTTATATATAGGCGCAACAACCATTATATATATTGACATTATATATATTATATATATATATATAGAAAGAAAGAGGAGTTAGATAATGACACTATTTCAATCAAACTCTTTACATCAACCCTAGAATGTGTTAGAAAAGTACAACTAAAAATAAATTTTCGATCGATGAAGAAGAGTTAAGAATTGATTCGCAGACGATGTAGTGCTCACGGCGAAGATCAAATGAACAGGTTAAACTCAGAAACT
Source organism: Limulus polyphemus (assembly GCF_000517525.1). Taxonomy (NCBI): domain Eukaryota; kingdom Metazoa; phylum Arthropoda; class Merostomata; order Xiphosura; family Limulidae; genus Limulus; species Limulus polyphemus. Next base: position 331,682 of record NW_013666442.1, read on the forward strand.
TCGTATATAGAACTGAAGATAAACAAAGTAAACAAAAAAACTATATTAGAAATTAAGATTCAGGGAGACAAGATCAAAAAGGTTAATGAATACAGATACTAGGCAACGACCTGAAGACGGTGAACAACACAAGAGAAGAGGTATACCTTAGAGTGAAGGTAGACCTTAGAGTGAAGGTATACCTTAGAGTGAAGGTAGACCTTAGAGTGCAAGCAGGTTGGTGTACGTTTAGGAATTACAGATATATACGTATCTATCTACATTCAAGGATCAAAAAGTATCCTTGACCTAAACACGAAAGTACTTAACAATTGCGTACTACCAAGAATGTTATACGAATCAAAAACATTGGATACTACTGAAGAAATGAAAAACAGGCTAAAAACCAAGCAGTGGAAAAAACAATGTTGGGCGTCTGACTAAAAGACAAGATCTAACATACAACTACAGGGTTGAGGACGTTATATAACACATATTTTGAATATAAAAATCCGCAAATCACGTGACAAACACAACCGATATAAAGTTGCGGTGGAAGAACATATATCAAACTACATTTGAAATTGTTTGGTGTTTCGCACAGGTAGTGTGATGTCACCGAAAATTGACCACTTTTGGTATGGGTGTGTAACAGCACTTTTCGATGCAAAATATTCTTACGGTCAGACCATAAGAATGTGTTCAAATGCAGACTTAGACTTTCCAAGACGGTAATATCTTTTATACTTAATCGTATTGAGAAACAAATAATTATGGATCAGTTGAACCATCCAGAAAGAGACCTGCAACAAGTTATACTCCAGCTATGGTAAGTAAACTGCGGCATCTTGTAAGAGGCGAGATTATACGAACACGAATATCAGTGGAAAAGGCCATTCACGTGTCCCTTCAACATTACAGAAACGAGAAGGATCTCTGTCTGGAAAAGCGACACAAGTCACATGTACATGAGTTTTTTCCAAGACATATCAGTTCAACCGTCGCATACCACAAGAATCTGAATAATAAAATGGGTATTCTATATGAAGATATACCGGTCAAATCGACAGACATAACCCTTATAGATTTCTGCACGAAGGGACTGTTGAAACAGGCGCTGGGAACCGTTGTCCTCGTATACTAACTGGAGAGAGAGAGAGTTATTGAAGGGTATAGTTATTGTTATTTGATATTGAAAGATTGTTTGAATATTGTATTTGCTGTATTTTGTTTGGAATTAAGTGTTTTTTTTTCTAGTACTTTTTTTTTAATCCAATATTATTGATTTACCAACATTTGTGGTACATTAGTTATTAATATTGGTGGGAAGTCCTGGTCAGGTACTTATTTATTAACTGTGTTTTGATAAGTGTTGACTTTATTTTTAATTATTGTTATTGTGATTTTTTAACCTTGATTGTAGCAGCGTGTTCATTTTAGATCGAGTTCCTTATGTATTATACATAGAAAATGAGTGATTTTATCCAATATTATGATTCTTCATATTGGTGATAAAAGGAATAAATAAAAGTCGGTAACTTCAGTGTTAAAAGTGTTTAATTTATATTATAATTCTAAGAAAGAGGTTTGATTTCTGTATTGTTGTTAATCGACTAACTATAGAAATTGTAATTCTGTATTCAGTGCGTCAGTTTTGTGTATATATATATATATGTTGCACGTTGAAACTGCTTATCTTATGTACAATTGTTCAGACACTTAAGTTTATATCAAAAGAAATGGTTCGCCTACGAAACAAACAAATAAACATTAAAATTCGATGACGAGGAACCCACTTTGAGACTAATAATGGCTAGAGACAGCTTGAATGGGTAATGAAGAAAAACTTAATATAACAGCAAATGTAC
>NW_013666442.1:334222-339749 GCF_000517525.1 Limulus polyphemus
AATTTAGTCATTACTATAAACACCAGCTCACACAAATTTAGTTATTACTATAAACACCAGCTCACACAAATTTAGTTATTACTATATACACTAGCTCACTCGAATATAGCTATTACTAAAAACACTAGCTCACTCAAATTTAGTTATTACTATAAACACTAGCGCACACAAATTTAGTTATTACTATAAACACTAGCTCACTCCAATTTAGTCATTACTATAAACACCAGCTCACACAAATTTAGTTATTACTAAAAACACTAGCTCACTCGAATATAGCTATTACTAAAAACACTAGCTCACTCAAATTTAGTTATTACTATAAACACTAGCTCACACAAATTTAGTTATTACTATAAACACTAGCTCACACAGATTTAGTTATTACTATAAACACTAGCTCACTCAAATTTAGTTATTACTATAAACACTAGCTCACTCAAATTTAGTTATTACTAATAAACACTAGCTCACACAAATTTAGTTATTACTATAAACACTAGCTCACTCAAATTTAGTTATTACTATAAACACTAGCTCACACAAATTTAGTTATTACTATAAACACTAGCTCACACAAATTTAGTTATTACTATAAACACTAGCTCACTCAAATTTAGTTATTACTATAAACACCAGGTCACACAAATTTTAGTATTGTTGTAGTAGTAGTAGTATGAAGCAAAATGTGTGTGGAGCCAAAGCAGAAAACAAATGGTAAATTTGGGACATTTCAACATGGAAGGTTTTTACAATTATAGAGAACATATTACTGCCTATAATGATGCAGTGAAGCCAAGGTATGATGGATATCAGGGAAAAAAAGATTAAGTGAAATTAATGTGAAAATAAGCAGATTAATGATCAAATAAGTGAATGTACATATTTCACCTGCCTCTTTTTAAATTATATTTACGATTCTTTATTTTCAACTATCTTAGAATCTATGTAGCGAGCCGTAATTTTTAATCAAAAATACCATTATAGATGGATAAATCATAAAAATATCAAAATTAAAAATATGCGTAACTTATAGTGTCAGATACGTATTGCCTGTAACGAATTTGTTATATATTTATTTTAATGACAACGTTTGTTGGGATTGAGTTTATATGTAAAAACGTGCTTAGCTTACAGTGTTAGTTATGTATGGCGAAACTCCCGCCAATTCTCCAAGAACGCAAGAATCGACAATATATCCACTTCTGTAACCGGTTAAATATAGTTCTGTATTGTTGTCTGAACTTTCGAGAACAACATTTCCCGCACATATAAAAAGACCAATGCCAAAGAAGAGAGCATATAAGTCTGCTAGGAACCTGTTATAACCGTGTACGCTATAAACCGTGATTTTGCTAACCCTTATCAACCGGAAAATATGCAACATTTGACCAGGAACAGTTATAAATTTCGAACGTCAGAGGATTCTCATCGGACGTTAGTATCTTTCCGAAAGTATTACTAGATTCTCATCAGACATTAGTCGTTTTATGAAAATATTATCTTACTTCGACAGTCCAAAAATTCAGTGTCTGGCAAAGCTAGCTAGCTTCTCGGGAATTGTACGTACATTGACTTCAAGTTAACTCGCTGGATATCAAAGAGACTCTGAACTAGAAAAAAGATTCTATATTGTTTGTAAGTTAGTGAAATTGTTGTTTATAAAACTTTGTTTGTGGTAATTGTTGCTGTAAATTGTACTGTTGTATATATATTAAAACGTATTTGTGTGAAAAACGAAGACGGTGTGTGTCAATCTTGTTGGCAAATAGTGTAAATAAAATAAAAATCGGCTTCGGACTATTTTAAATTTTCAATACGTAACAAGCTGACATCTAATTTAATAGAAACGTCTACTGCCTTGGAGTCTTGCTTCATATTGCTAAATCTTACGCTACTGTTACAAAATTTCCTTCAAGTACAGTGAAATACACCAACACGTCTTATTCAGTTTCTAAAGAAAAAATAATATTACTTATGGGATAAAACTTAGTATCTCAAACGGTTTTCCTCTAGAGTCCATTAACAATGTATTCTCTAAAACTTGTTCAAAAACCCGATATTAACTCTCAGCACAAGCCAAATAATAACGAAAGTCTTAATTATTGCACAATTCCTTTTATCCCAAAAGTGTCACATTCAATCAGAAAGTTTTGGAAAAAAAATCCCCAAATTAAATTAACTCGTCTGTACAATTTGTGTTTCTTCCTGGCAGAAAACTAGGGCAACCTCTATAAAAATAATACAAAGATTCTGATACCTCTGGTTCTGTGTATCAAATACATTTTGAACGATGAGTTTTATTTTGGAGAAACCCACAAACAAGATCCTACCCATGTTAGAACATAACAGCCCTCTCCCACGTTTATGGATACATGTCCAAGAATGGTCATTCGTTTCAACTTGATAAGGTAGAAATTCTCAATAGAGAAAAAAATATATAAACCGCCGCAAAATAAAGGAAGTTTATTAATAATGCAATTTGAACCCATAATAAATAAATATTCTCTAATACAGTTGTATCTTTTCTAACAGTTGCTGTATACTTATGTATTATCTTTTCTATTTTTAATGTGAATTTAATACATAATACAATCAGGCCATAATAACCTTTCAAAAATGCCTAGTATATAGTTGTTATGTATCTGCTTGTTTATTAATTTCTGGTAAAAATTATTTCCCAGGAACTTCAGTGATACAAATCCTTTCTTGATTAAACCAGTTTATTCTTTCTCCATACAACTTTTTGTAATACACAGAATTTCCACAGTCACTTTAAACTTAACAACCTTCATAATGCACGCTATAAATCACAGTGATTCACATACTTTACTTAAGGTGCCTACTGTTCGCTTGACTCAATTATCTATCTGCAACTGGCTTTCTTTGCCAGGCTTATATGTACTAAAAAAGAGGGCATCTAGATCACACTCGAGCTGGTGGGCAAAGTCACGATCCTTCAAGAAACTCCAGCGCGCATGCTCCCAGCGATGCGTGACTTCCGCTGTCGTAACATAGTAGAATTATGTTTCGAACACATTTCACAATGTAAGATATTTGAAACCTTTTCTTTGGAGATTTTCTTAACGATTATAGGGATATTTATATTATAATAGTAGGTGATGCACAATATCGGGTAAAATATAAAATAATGTTGTGAACCACTATTTCGGAACAACATTAAATTGATTTGTATACAATTTTCGACACTTTCACTTCTGTCCAACGATTGATTGTTGAAAGAAACATACACTGTTTGTTTTATAACAGAAGTTCTAATTCCTTTAACGGCATATGACGTCAGAGAGAGAGAGTTCAGCTTAAATTTACCATTAATGGTGTTTGAAGTTTGGCAACCCTTTGATTAACGAACCTTCTACAATTTTTCATGTGACATAATTTATAGTTTTATATATTAATTTGGCTAATTTCCAGTTGATTTTATAATCAAAATTCCTCATGGACAGAAAATATTATTAATTATTTGATCATTTGCAATATTTTGTGTGTGTGTGTTCTGCAGTCATGTTAAGTAAGCTCAACCAATCAAATACCAATGTATTCATCCGCTAGTTTTTCGTATTATCTAGATCAGCGCCTCACTTCTTTGTACTTGTTGTACCTGATGATGACAAGTTGGTGAAACGTTGTAACCATAAATATTATACTCTGTATATCTGACAATAAACAAGTTTTAAGTTTTACATAACAGTGTACTTCCTTTAATTACTTATAAAGTACAAACTTTGCTTAACACGTCACTTCGTGGTGTGATAAGTGACACGTAGCTCTTAACTTTAAGAAAACACAAGCAATTATATTTCAAAGATTCATTAAAAGAAAAGCGAAGAAACTGTATAAAGTTAAATTAAACTTACACGATCCGCAAATCATGTTTACAAAGCCTATTCAATTTCTAGATATAACATTCAACAAACGACAAACATGGACTAACCACTTCGAAACTGTTAATCAAAATGTCAGCTTCCTAAAGAAAATTGAGAGTATTCAAAAAGTTGTAAAAATGACAATTTACAAAGCTTACATCAATCCGTTATTAGAATATTGTAACATGTAATCTATATAAAAAGTTACATGTAATATGCCAAATAATCTATATAGCAAGTTACATGTAACATGCGAGATAATCTATATAGTAAGGTACAAGATACACGTAACATTTCAGATAATCTATATAGCAAGTTACAAGCCCATCAAACTAGAACATAAAGATTAGCATATAGGATATATATAATCTAAATTCATATCTTAATACTACCAATAAAATCCCGACAGTCAAACAACGCATCGGTCAGTTAATATTATATTTTTATTTCAAAGTCATTTCTAGCAGCAAATCCTGAATCATGGCGCACATATTTTTCACCTTTCAATCTCAATAAAAAAGATTATGTATGACACAAAAAACAACTTGTTTTTTCATTTTTAAACTTAGATTCACAGTTATGGTACAATTCAGATAGAATATTTGGCGCCTGCATAAATTACATAATTAGGAAAAAAATTAAAATTTTAACGGCAAGTAGGGATCGTTGGTTATTCGTAAAATTGCTATAAGAAGTATTGAAAACAAAATAAATGCTGCAATGAAAAGTACACGTGGATAAACAAAAATAACAAATGAAGTGGTTTCTTATATAACAACTTCTAACATATAGAAAAACCAATGCGTTTTAGTAACAATGCGTTTCAACAATAGATTTTAAGTGTTATCGCTTAGCAACAAAAGTATAACCTAATATTGTTGTTAACCTCGTATTGAAAGTATAAAATGAAATGTATAAACTACAAAATTGAAAAACATTTGTTTATTTCTTAATTTAAAGACCCCGTTGATTAAATTCAGAAACGATTTAAGTTTAAAATTGGATCGATATTTTTCTCGCGTGATAAATTTTATGCACTTGGTTCTAGGCTAGGTTATCTCACACTATGTCTTTACTTAAAGCTTATTTATTAATTTCTTTAAATCATAACAATATTTACTACACTTACAAGGTTTCACGGCAACCCCTTCACACCTTTTATATAGGTTAGATAATGTGACTATAGTGGTATCTATAATTACCTACAATAATTTTATTATTATCGTACCTTTAGGACTTTTTTATGTTTCTCGGAAATAAATATATGTTTAAAGTATTTTTGACTGTTCTTCTATGCTAAAATAGGTTCAGAATACAAACACTGACATAGTCATCTAGAATATATCAACCGGGTACTTACGCTAGTATACATTGTTGCGTCAGCGAGGTCACGTGACTAGTGTCACGCCACGTTTCTAGAAGTATCTTGTTCCTTCGTGAATGCCCTAGCATTTACTAGATATAGGGTAGTCTGGTATATATAAGATGGTCACGGCGTGACGTGACTATACGTGTGTAGGTAGTGAGTAATTGAACTGCAGTCAGAGAGTATTGTTGAAGTTAACGCGTTTGTTTTAGCGCGATTGTTGAAATTAAGTGTATCGTAAAGCTATATTCAGAAAGAATAAACCAGGTTTTAT
>NW_013666442.1:340428-354301 GCF_000517525.1 Limulus polyphemus
ATGTGTACTGATATTTTTTTTTTTACTTCTTCACTTCATACATAATATAGGATTTAGCTCACTACAGACACCGATTGTACAGTGTACAAAGCATTGAGTGTCCCCATGTTACTGCCATCCAATGTTCATATATATTGGCTGGTAATTCCTGTTTCACCCTGTACTTAAGCTTTTTAAAGGAACACCCTATATTTGTAAGAAAGCTAAATTCAAGAGGTAATGATAACACCATTTACATTATAATTATGGTATCTTTAGCTTCCGTAAAATATATATTGGCTGGTAATTCCTGTTTCACCCTGTACTTAAGCTTTTTAAAGGAACACCCTATATTTGTAAGAAAGCTAAATTCAAGAGGTAATGATAACACCATTTACATTATAATTATGGTATCTTTAGCTTCCGTAAAATATATATTGGCTGGTAATTCCTGTTTCACCCTGTACTTGTAGGGATCGCAAGGAATTGCACAAAATACTAATAGAACGTTCGGGGAAAAAAGCACCGTAACAGTAAAGATTCAGTTCAAACAACATATTAAAACCTTTACTATTGACTGCTAAGACTGTACACATATAAATATGCGCAAAAAAGCACGCATGTTAGACTTAAAAGGAAAAGAAAATCCGCTCAAACGGCTATTTGTAATTATTCTTATTATTACTCTCTGGCCAGCCTACAACAAAAACGGTTTGGTATATTGCACCCAAACCTTTTGTACAATACTAAATATGGTACTGCGATGGTCATAGGGGTATTGAAAAGTCGTTTTTTTTTTTACATATTTTACGTAAGCTAAAAATACCATAATTATAATGTAAACGGTGTTATCATTACCTCTTGAGTTCAGCTTTCTTACAAATATACGTGTTCCTTTATAAAGCTTTAACTTTACCATAACATTAGCTCCCACAACGAACAAGATGTCGGACTGAAAGAGGCTCTGACGATCAAAAACATAAAACTAATATTGGACACAAACCCATTAGTAATAGAAATCCATCTAAAAATTTAGTAGTTAAATAACTAAGTATGGGAAAATGTTCTAAGTCTAGATAATTTTGTAACACAAGTAAAGTAAAACTATTAGGAGAGTCTGTTTGTTTGTGTTAGAATTTTCGCGCAAAGCTACACAAGAGCTATTTGCGCATAGCATGAATTTTGAACAGAAAACAGTACCCATCGTCAGTACTTGGACTATTCTTGTTTGATCATCTATTAGGACTTAATCCTCAACCACGATCCCAAAGTGAGGAGTACACTTTTACTTTTGCAGCAATAGGTCGCAAACTCGAAATCCTCGGATCCACAGTCCAAGCACGTCAACCACCTGGACACACCCGGTCCAGTAACGGTTAATAAGCATCGGGATATGTTATACTTAAATAGTATACTAAATTGTAAGAAACAATCACAATTACAACTGTTTAATCCTTGTTTTGTTATTAGTATTAAACTGATTCCAACTCCGAATGAATCCATTTTGTTTCTAACTAAAAATATGTCATTTGTACCTGAATGAACTATATCTAAAGTAAATCTTACATATGGGGTTTTGAGTCCGTTTTACTTCACCATTTAGGTTAATTTAGGTATGTCAATAATGTTATGACATTTCGTCGAATTCATTATCATGAACCACGATAATGGTTCATATTTTTGTCAGAATTTCCATTATATTCTTGATCTGTATATCAGTAAATATTTGAGGAATTATAAACATTAACCTTCAAACGTTCCTTTATACGCTTTCTCAACACCTCGTGGTTGATCCCACAGAATCTCGTACACATCGAGAACAAATATGTCTATAAACAACGTAGACTGTTTGAAGTTTATTAATACTGTCATTTATGTTGAAAAAGTTCTCAAAGTTGACATTAAAGCTATACGCGCTAAAAGGTGCGAAATGTTTGCTTTCAAGATATTTTTGATTTTATTTCTTATCACATAACTGTCTTGGTATTATTTTCACCTAATAATTTAAAATAACCCACTCAACGAAAGAACAACGTTACAGCAATGCATTGGTTTATGATATGCTCTTATTTCTATATGATCTCCAGAGTTATTAATATCCAGATCTTGTTTATTTGTTTGTGTGTTTTGTAATTAAGCACAAAGCTACACAATGGGCTATCTGTGCTCTGCCTACCATGGGTATCGAAACCCGGATTCTAGCGTTGTAAGTCCACTGGGGGCAATCTATCCAGATCTTAAAAAGACAAATTTGAGTTATTTTTCTAATTATACACTTAATACAAGGATATTGTTTGTTCTTTTTTTCATTAAAGATAATGAAGGTATCATCCACATACCTATGATATCTGACAAGCTCAAAACAGTGGCATAAAAACAGGTTTGCTAGACTAATTTTGGGCCCACAACAACACCATCTATTTTCTCGTAAATGCTATTATTAAACTTAAAATAAGCTCAGTAAAATGATTTTGTTAGACCTTGTATAATCGTATAATTTCGATAAAAACAAATATGCTGCTAACTGAATTCTCTTGTAAAGGAATATTAGTTTACATGGACTCGATGTCAATTCGCACAATAGGCTTGTACATCAAATTTTAATTCTGTCAGTTGTTTAGAGGTTTCAAATTTATTCTTAACTATATATTCCCTTTTTTCACAAGTTTTCAGAAAATATTTAATAAACCTACGAATTCCTTGTTATAGTTGCCTATATTCGAAACTAGTGTCCTAATGAGACAATTATTTTGATCAGTATTTTGTCTATTATATAACTCCCACTGTGAGAATAGACCGGTTTAATATCTTTATACATCACTACTTTAATGTTAATAAATACACCATCTAGATATTAGAGTGAGTACTTTAGTTACATAACCATCTGTTTCTTATGGGACCAAAATACAGTTCATAAATAGATATTAGAGTGAGTACTTTAATGTTAATAAATACACCATCTGTTTCTTATGGGACCAAAATACAGTTCATAAATAGATATTAGAGTGAGTACTTTAATTACATAACCATCTGTTTCTTATGGGACCAAAATACAGTTCATAAATAGATATTAGAGTGAGTACTTTAATTACATAACCATCTCTATTCAAAACTATATAATTTCATCTGTAAGTCTTAACTATAATTATTTCTTTATTCAGCTTAAATGGTTAATTGCTTCAATTCATTCTTTAGTTATATTCAGTTTTCTTTTTTATGAATAGAAATAAGTTAAAGCCACCCGTAACACTTATGTTACAGTTCTATCAAACTTTCTACCATTTTTTCCATAAAATTAATTATTCTTTAGTTTCTATAGTTTTCAAAATATAGAAACATAATTACAAGAATAAAAATTTTCTGGTGTTATTGGAGATTTTAATCCTCTAGATAATTTGTTTTCTGTTTCATTAAGTTTATATTGAGTTATGCATTACTATCAGGATCATCAATAAATGTTTGAACAATGGCCCCTTTATGAAAAAGGAATTAATGATTCAGTCTGATTTACCTTATTTCCTTATTACTTGTTGTTTCCTTATATTTCTAAATTTACAGCTGATATTGCCTTATGGAGGTGCAGTAGAAAGCCTAATATAGAAGATTTCCGCATACGAACCTTAGTAAATTCTCTTTAAAAATTGTCCCAGACTATTGAGAGTCAAATTAAATCCGACAAGAATAAATGCTATTCATTTTTATAAATCTGTGGTAATCCAGAAAGCAATATTATCTTAGATAATACACTACCCATATGACACTTAGAAACAACGCATTGATGAACATGAAAACCACCAGTATATAATACATTGTTTTATACTTTCCAGTAAAGTTATCTGAGATCACAAAAGGAAGTTTCCAATTTTTGTCAGTTTTATAACAAACGGGAGCTAAGTAATTAATAAGATAAAAGCCAAACAACATATTAAGTCAGAGAGCTATAGGGGTAAAAAGGAATAAAACACATACACCAAACTACGCATAAACCAGAACCTAATTCGGTTTTGCTGTATTTGATTAAAACTTAAAAGCAAGCGATAAAGTTCTCTATAAAAACAATACTAAAAAAAATATATGTAGAAGAACCGTTTATAAAATGTCTCCCGGTGGGACAACAGTAAGTCTTAGGATTTACAACGCTAAAATCAGGGGTTCTATTCCCCTCGGTGGACACAGCAGATGGCCAGATGTGGCTTTGCTATAACACAAACACACAAACACACACACACACACACACACCGTTTATAATAATGGTTGTCTGGAGACGCCATCTATTTCTTGTGTCATAGGTTTTTATTGAAAAACCAGAAAAAATGCAGATTAATTTACAAGGTGCAGAAAGAGTCTATAGTCATTAAATCCAAACAAAAAGTGGACATTTTTTTCGTATATTTGTGGTTATATTATACAAAAATAAAACAAAAACAAAACTCCCAGCTTCTCTTTTGGAATTATTTAGTGGCATTAGTTACTAAACAAGCAATGATTGTGAAAAAAGCTAAACTAAGCTTACTGTTTTTGGATATAATGTATAAAGAAATTTAAAACTTTGACTTATTCGTTACTATGAGTAACCTCATTCTTTGAATTTATATGTTTAATATTCAATCAAAAGGGACTGACAACAAATTAAATACGCCCTAAAACCAGATAAACTTAACTATAAAGCTTTATTAATTGATCGTGAGCGCCCTGTTTCAACGTCGAAATCTCGAAGACATGAAAAGTAAAAACCTTTTATTTAGAGTTTAACTCCTGTCTAAACAATTTCTAAAGTATCTTGGTAATGGAAACAGAACTTTTTGTTCTTTTATAATCTTTTTCTCAAAAATTGTTTTGTTTAATTATGTGATATCACAGAACTCCTAAGCGAACCAATGGAAATTACATGTCTAAGCGCAACTTCACCATGTTCTTTTTAAAAATGATCATTTTCTTTCTGGAAATTATATGTTATTTCTATCTCTTTTTGACGTAATGGCTTTGTTTCAGTCTGATCTTGCTAGATCTCTATGGTCACCTTTAAGACATTATGAACCCCTACATATTGGCTGATTATTATCCTCAGTCATAATAATTTATGGTGCAGTTGTTTTTTTTTACAGGTGATAACCCTTTCCTAATATATAACACATTTATTATTTCAATTGCATAATTCCTTTCGATTAATGTTATTGATGACAGACGTTACTAATGATTCACGCTTGTATATAATAAATCATAGTGCATGGTGAAAACTAAGTTAAATAATAGAAAATCGAGACAAAGTATATGAAAACCCCTTTAGGATCGATTTTTCCATTGCAAATATTTTTCGTAAAATTATATTGCTTCTTAGTAATTTCTATATTATTTGTTATTGTAGCAATAAGTTACACTAATGTGTATATCACAATTTGTAGCATTTCACATTTTATTATTTAATATCCAGATTTATTCAGAATATAAATGTAAGTTTATAATTCTTTAGTTATTTGTTGTTGTTTTTTAGTTTGTACGTTCCATCTCCATATTCAAGTACTTAAATATCGAGCCTCCATATTTTCTTCAACTGAGTGGGACATATGTATTCTCCCACATTTTACCGCGTAAAAAACAATGATCTAATTTATATGATAATCGTGGAATTGATACACCGTATTTATGTAAGACAATTTTTAGTTTTCAAATAAGTCAGGGCTAGGGTGCTCGACTCCCAATCTGAGGGTCGCAAGTTCGAATCCCCGTCACATCAAACATGCTCTTCCTTTGATTAAGGTGTTTATCAGCAGTATGTGATGATGGCACCCCCATAAACAACAACAACAACAACAAAAAATCTTCGTAAACACCGCAAAAAGTTATCTTTTGTTACTAGATTTTGCTTAGTGCACAGAATACAAGGTAGCTTCGAATATAAGCTAAATCTACTGAAAATTATAATTTGTTGGCTTTTGCAAATGAATTATTGAGAAACAAGTGTAGATTTAACAGCCAGCATTTACTAACCGGCTGCTTCTGTTTACGCCATCTAGGCCCTTATCGCCCGAAGGCCTAATGGTTCTTTTCTATTGGCCTTGATACCTCCCTTAATAATAAATACAGGTTAAGTAGTTAGCAAACAGGATCACTTACAAAAGTTTTAATATTTTCAAAACGAGACCCAAAACTCGAGCACTTTCGAATAGTTGACCATTCTTTTTCAGGAGAATAAAGGGTTATGTTTAATGAGTGTAATGAAATATGTATGTGTGGAGGGTGACTGCTTTGATTAGGTAACTATTGTGGTTACATAATCAAAGCTGTCACCCTCCACACATCAAACGCAATATCACATTCAATCAAGCACTTAGATTAAAGAAGATATGCTCTGAGAGTAAGAACTATGACCGTCACATTAGTTCTTTGAAACAGACTATGACTAAAAAAGGTTATAAACAAAACACTATCATCCAACAAGTTGAGAAAGCTAACAATATACCACGTACGTCTGCCTTGAAACAATTACCTAAAACCAATTCTTCTTGTGTTCCACTGGTTATTACCTATCACCCAAAACTAAAATATCTACTCTGGCTACTAAAGAAACACTTTTACCTCTGTCAACTTAATGATCGATTAGAACATATTTTTACGGAAGTTCCTGTCGTTTCTTTCAGAAAGTATAAAACTTTGCATTCACACTTAGTGCATGCTAAAGTAAACTTTAAGCCGACACCAGGTGGAAGTCAACCTTGCAATAGCAAGCGATGTCAAACTTGTAAGTTCATGCAAGAAACGGACAAATTTTCCGACAAAGACAACCAAAAGCAGTTTAAAATCACTAATTCCAAAACCTGCTCTACAAAAAATGTTATTTACTTAATCCAATGTCAAAACTGCAATTTCCAACATGTAGCTCAAACCAAAACAATTATACGAGAATATTTTAATAACCATAAATCAACAATAAGAACAAACAAAGAACTTCCAGTTGCAAAACACTTTAACATGCCTGGACATTCTCTTGAAGACATTAAACTTATGCTTATAGAGACAAATTTTACATCTCACAAAAACAGGGAAATTAAAGAAGCTTATTTGATAGCACTGTTAAATCCTGTAACGCCAAATGATACCAATCTCGATCCCGGGGCTGTGGGATTTTCAAAACTAAATTCATGATTAAACTTGCTTTACATTATTAGTATTATTCTTCCTTAAATTTCTCTATATATATTGGTTTGATTTCCTATATGTTGAGCTACGTTATTATTTTCTCTATTTCCCACTGCCTTTTGCCATTATTTAATTTAAATCTAATTTAATTTTTGATTTTATCTTTATAGAACTTAGTTAAAGTTCTTATAACTATTATCCCACATAAGTCTTTTATGAACTTTACACATTCCTTTAGCACAAAACTAAACACGACACAAACAACTCTAGGTTATGATTAGCTAGCTATCAAGGCCAACTCATATTGAACGTCCGGTTTACGAGATACCGACGTCCGAGCCTATATATTTCATCACACTAATTGAATATAACCCGGCGCCCTGGCCGTCAAAGTAGGTTTTCTCGGGATACTCCCGTTTTCCCCCACAGCAAAATTTTTTCCTTATGCTTTGGATCCTTAGATCCCAGCCCTGAAAAGGACCATCTCAGGTTAAATGTAACTCTTTAGTTTTCTGACAATGTTTAAATAGTAAAAGCCTTATCCTAAACTGCCAGCCAATTCTCTGTAATCAGATTAATCTCAATATTTTAATCAACAACGGACGTACTCGATCTACATCTCGCTGCTCTGCTCTACAAACGCCCGACGCCACGTGGTCACCCAACGCTCAAGTCCAGGAGAAAGAAAACTTCTGTAGTCAACACTCAACTCACCAAAGCTCTCCTTATTTCTCTTCTTCTCCACGTCTCCTCGCAGCTCTTCCCTCAGCTTGTGAGCTCGTCACTTTGAAAATTATCAGTTAAAACCTCCACTCGTGTAAGCGTTTAGTTCAAAGAAGCCTCGGCCACTTATTTCTAATTATGTAGTGGGGTGAAGAGAAACAAAAGGGGAATGAAATATACTTTTAACCTAAATTCCTACCATGCAAATCGGGTCAAACATAACCCTTTATTCTCCTGAAGAAGAATAGTCAACTATTCAGATTATCTGAATATAACTAAATTATATTTTGGTTTATTATGGAGTGGTGACGGATTGCTTTGTAGTTAGTATGCCGAGATGTGGATCGGAAGATAGAAGTTTCAAACTGCGATATGCCACTGGACACGCTCAGTACTTTCAGTTATGATTGATTTATATATGTGACAGTTAAAACGCTGTTTGGTTAAGGGTAGTTGCATTAGATGACGGGTGCTGCTGACTGGTTACACGTCCACAGGTTCTAAATTAGTAATGGCTTAGAGATTTTCGATTTGGCTATTAAAACATTTGTAGGTTGAAAATACAAACATTATCTTATTGTGGAATAACCCTCAGCATAAAAATGTAAATCCGAAGCATATGTAAGTGTTAAATATTTATATACAACATGTGAAGGTATCTCAGAAAAGAGAATTTGCTAAATGCCGATAAGCTTTTCAAACTTTTTCTGTCAGCAAAGAAAATGTTGTCTGGGGTAGTTCAGGTAAGCAAAATAGCCGGACTGTTTCGTTAATTTAATTTTGTTTATTAGTAAAGTTGTGTGTAAAGTTATATATCTCAATGTTTTTTTGCTATCTTTTTTCATTGGTACGAACCTCTTGAGAAGCCCATTTTTAATTTCTTGAGTTTCATAAAGTTTTAAAACATCTGAGAGAGCGGAACTTGAAAGTTATATTTAAGCAACAGGAGCCGACAAAAGAAATGTAACATACAGATAACCGGTGCCTTCATTGTCGTCGTAGACAATCATTTTCTCTAAGTAAGTTGATACTATTAATTATTTAAGTCTCCTCTTGGGGTATTTAAGAACAAAAGATGTATTTAGTATTCTGAACATTTAACCAGAAATCTTACGTTTATAAAAGGTTTAAAAAACGTTTAAGAAGTTTATCTTTCTCTAGAGATAAGTTTTGGATGCCTATCAAATCTATTACATTTTATTACACTATTTTTCTCACTTCATTCAAACCATTCATTAATTTCTTCCGTAAGGTTAAGCTAATCAGTTTTATTACGTAGTGATCTGTTAACTATACTAAACTTGTTGCTTTCAATATAATGTTTAAAATACATCCTACTCAGTTTCATGTAAACATATTCAGATTTTATGCAAAAGCATTTTTATTATTTCATTCCAATTAATATTTTGGAAAAACTTTTGTCTCCCATTCTTTGTGTAAAATTGAGAGGTTTCAAACGCGAGTTAGGGCGTTCCACTCACAATCTGAGGGTCGCAGGTTCGAATCCCCCTCACACCGATCATGCTCGCCCTTTCAACCGTGGGGAAGTTATAATGTATCGGTCAATCTCACTATTCGTTTGTAAAAGATTAACGCAAAAGATGGCGGTGGGTAGTGTTGACTAGCTGCCTTCCCTCTAGTCTATCACTGCTAAATTAGTGACGGCTATCGCAGATAGCCTTCGTGTAACTTTGCGCGAGTTTCAAAACAAACCAAACGAGAGTCAAAGCTCACTAGAAAATTTTATCTTTCTTTTTTTAATAACACAAAGCTACAAGTAAATATCACTTAGCACGACATGAGTTTTTTCCGAGTGACTTTCACCGCCCCTTCAAGTAATAAAGATTTTAGTGATTTTCTTGCTGAAGGATAATCCTGCTATAGTGTGCTCTCTCTCTCTACTTTCAGGAGTGGAATGAACTCAAGCTGAGGTTG
Organism: Limulus polyphemus; assembly: GCF_000517525.1. NCBI lineage: Eukaryota > Metazoa > Arthropoda > Merostomata > Xiphosura > Limulidae > Limulus > Limulus polyphemus. The sequence goes on from NW_013666442.1 coordinate 350,203, forward strand.
GGGTCCGGAGGAATATCGCGAAGTTTCTAAGCTTCACGTACCCTCGGAACAAATATGGCTTTTGAATATTGTTTATGATTATTTTCAATCTGCGTGAACTGATAGTATTAAATCGTACAGTAAGTAATTTACAAGTTCAAATACCATGTAATTAGAAATAAACTATTATTAGTATTCAACATTGTAACTATTTTCAGCAAGATTGGAAAGCAACAGGTGTGGCATCCGTTTGTTCAAATACAATGGCCTTTTTTAAAAACGAAACACCGATTTTTTTTCTTTTTTAGTAACTGATGTCATTAAACAATTCTGAAATACTTTTAATTTTCAATTGGTGAAAATATACAGTTTAGATGTAAGGACTGTTACGTATTATAATTTCGAATGGTCTGAAACCAGCTAAATGATAATTTACATTTAGTAGTTAAATATATACCGATATATCTCCAATTTATAATATTTGCCAACAAGATTGATACATACAGTTTCCTTTTTTAATACAAATATGTTTTAATGTATAAACAACAATACAATTTACAATAACAGTTATTACAAAGAGCCATTACAAACAATGATTTATATACAAAAGTTTCACAAACTTACAAGCAATATAAAGTCTTCTTTCTGTTCTGGAACTTCCTTGATATCTTATCGAGGGTTGACAATGAGCTAGTTAATTTTAAGTTCACGTGGGTACAATTCACTTAACAGGGAGCTAGCTAGCCCTGTAGTTCTCGTTGATCACACGCCGATTACAGGTCGAGTTTCCGCCGATGACGTTAGATAATGTTTTCGTAAAAGTACTAATGTCCGATGTGAATCCACTGAAGTTAATGTAATGTTCGAAATTTATAAACGTTCCTGGTCAAATATCTGTAGTTTCCCGATTAATAAGCGTTAATCACAGATACAGCTTACGGAGTTTATAGCACACCAATTACAGCAACCCTATAATAGATACTCTTTTTTTTTTAGCTGCATCGCGTTGGTTATATTTACAGGCATATGGAGAGTTTCTCGAAAATTCAGATAATGTAACAATACAAAGCTACACTGGCGTTTATGTACACACATATATTGTTGATTCTTACACTCTAGAAACTTCTACAACTTTAGAGAAAACGCGGGAATTTCGTAATACATATTTAAAAGTATACGTTATGTACATTTCTAAATATAAATTTAATTTAAACAAAAATCGATATTGAAATAAATATAAAATAATAAATTCATCATAGGGCATTATTTCTATAGTAATTAACTTATTACTGTTGAAAATTGATGTTAAGCAAAAAGTTCCACAATGGGCTATCTGTGTTTTACCCATCGCGGGTATCGAAACACGATTCTTAGCGTTACAAGCCCGAAGACTTACAGCTGAGCCACCAGGGGAGGATCAGTGTGAAAGTAAATAGTATAGGAACAAATAGTGTACACGTTGGGTTAGATTTTCTATTTACAATATAGATGACTGGTTGTTGAAGGAAGTGAATCTTCTAATTATTACACAGGTCTTGTTGATGAAAGTGGATCTTATATAATAACAGCAGCACTATAATTAATGTTAGAATTATTATTTGGAAGATAAATAATGTGTTGTTTAAAGTAAGTACTATAATTGTAGCATCAATACAGATTATATTAGTATTGTTATTTTGGAATGCAGGTAATAAGTTATTGATGAAAAATACTCCTTCATGGTCACAACATGTACGTAGTTGCCTTTAGGATTGTTATTTCAAATAAAGATAACTTTGTTGCTGAAAAGTACTCCTACATCACCACGTGTATAGTTACCGTTAGAATTGTTATTTAGAATAAAGATAACTGTTGTTGCTGAAAATAAACCTATATCATCACGTGTATAGTTATCGATAGGATTGTTATTTAGAATTGTTATGATATAAAAGAATGTTTGGTTTAGATTTTAGTGATTATTTTATTTTTACGAGTGAGTATTTTATTATTGTTTAGTTCTTGTTATATTAAGAGTTAAAAGCAGACGATTATAGGAAGTTTTGTTAATAATCCATTGACGTCGATAATATAGCAGGCAGATAGACAATTAAGTGATAAATAGTGTGAGACGAGAGGGAACAGCAGCCAGATAATAGCAAAAGAGAATAAGGTTGGTGTGAAGTTAACTACCGTGCATAGGCCTAACGTATAATATGTTAGAGTGAAACTAACAGTAGAAAAGAAGATAAGAAAAATAACTTTATTCCGTCAAAGTGTGGTTCTAAAGTAATTGAATCAGCCTGAGTGCACTTTGACAAAAAGAATAGAGGATCTTCAAAAGAAAGAAGACCAAACGATTACGGTAACTCGCGCTACAATTCTAAGTGAATCGCAGAGAAGACTAGTGCGATAGAAATAGAGAGATAGTTCGGCTTGTCAATTGAAATTCTAAAGTAATTAAATAGGCCTAAGTGGATATTTGACAAGAAGGAGAGAACTACATATATAGTATTTATGATATGTCCATAATATCTATAGTGTTGAAGAATTTATTGTACATACGTTAAGTTGTTCTGAATATATATATTATTTTGAAAACAAGTGAAGTGCGTGCTGTTTATTAATCGTTGAATTTATCGCTAAAAAGTCACAGACACTTACTCAACTGTAGAAGAATTCTAAGCCCAACAACAACATAGTATATATTTATACTATTAAGAAACATAACTAAAAGCCTTTCTACTTGACAGTTGGCAAAAAGGAAAGTTATATATATATATACATTGTTACGTCTCTGTTCGTTTGATAATTTCCCGTAAAAATTCTTCCCGAGGAACTTCAGCGATACAAACCCTTTCTTAAATAAAAATAGTTTATTCTTCCTCAATAAAATTTTGCAATACACAGAATTTCCATGGTCACTTTAACTTAAACACACGCTATAATTCACAACGATTTACACACTTTACTTACGGGTTGACTTGATTATCTGTCTCTATCTCCCTGTCTGCTATTCAATTATCTATATCGTCACTTCTCGCCGGTTGTATATATACAAAATAGAGGGCGTCTGGCAAACACTCGAGCCTTCAGGAACGTTGGAGATACTCATTACATGTTACCAGAGTCACGTGACTTCTGCTGTCGTAATACTGCTCCTTCCTTAGTATTGTTCGTCTCGAATAATAGACACTTAAGTTAAACCAATAGATAATTAACAATAACTTAATTAAATGTACAGGATTTACAAACACAAAATTAAAATTCAACAAAGTATCTTAATTTTACGGGAAGTATCTTCTTTCATACTGGCTTTTGCTTCATGTTAGGTTCATCTGCTCCATCAGGAATTGTCCTATTATCGGTAATAGTCACATCAGTGGTAGTAACTTCATGAAGAGCTCCACTGTTTCCCTTCTCAAAACCGAGTAGAGTTTCTTCTTCGACAGTGGCCTTTCCAGGTGACATGTTTTCAGTGGCATCGTTTGTTCCATTGTTCACTTTGTCCCAACTGAAATGTCCTGGACAGTGATAACGCCAAAGCCTGTTGGCATGCACCACCTTTGGCTTACCTCGCCGACCACATTTTATTCGGAAAGTCACGTCTGAGAGATGAGCCACTATGTCATATGGGCCTTTCCATGGAGAAGACAATTTAGGAGACTTCCCTTTGGTCTTCCTGGAATTATACAACGACACCTTGTCTCCTGGTACAAAGCTGACTTCAGTAGACTATTTATCATAACATAACTTCATCGAATCAGCAGACGTTTTCAAGTTTGAACGCACTTGATGGTGAACATTATCCATCCTTTCCAATAACACTTTCACGAACTCTGACACATTTTCAGGCATCTCTTCGTAAGGTGGGCGTCTTGTTAAAAGATCCACTGGCAACCAAAGTTCCTGATCAAACATCAACTTTGCTGGAGTGTATCCAGTGGCTTCATGCTCTGCTGTTCTATAGGCCATTAACAGTCATCTTGGCAGCTATTACAAAACTTTGCCAATTCCTGTACCAGTGTCCATTTTTACTTTTCTACCATCCCGTTGTTCTGATTTTTCGTATGCCAAACAACTTGCAGCATTCATGGAACACAGCTGATTCAAAGTTATGGCCTTGATCTGAATGCAGTTTGTA
>NW_013666442.1:354348-355494 GCF_000517525.1 Limulus polyphemus
CAAATCTGAAGAAAAAATCACTAATAGCTAAAGCTACAGTTGAAGCTTCCTAATTTGGTATTGCATATACCTCATGCCACTTGGTGGAATAATCCATCACCAAACAAATGTACCTATTTCCTGCACGAGTTTGGGGCAAAGGATCAGCAATATCAACAGCTACTCTTTCCATTGGTGCACCAACTTGATAGAACTTCATTGGAGCACGACCCTTATGCTTGGGTCCCCTTTTAGCACAATATGTACTGCATGTCCTGCACCTTTCGTCCACATCTTGCCTCATACATATCCAGTAAAATCTCTGTCGTAGGTGACTCAATGTCTTCTTAACTCCGAGATGTCCTCCTGTTAAACTATCATGGAATTGACGCAGCACAACTTCCCGTAACTTTCTCGGTATAACCGTTTGCCAGGTCGTCACTTTCCCATCTGCAGTTTCCCATCCCCGGAGAAGAATACCATCTTCAAGCTTCAACTGATCCCATTGCGCCCAATAGTTCTTTGTTACAAGGCTTAAGCTAGACACCTTCTCCCAAGCAGGGCGCAAAACACTTGCTTTTAAAAAATCAAATATTCAAATCTTCAGCTTTCTCCTGCTCTGCTTTAATATCTATACCTGGTTCCACTTCACCATCATAAAATCCTTCAGACACTTTGACTTCAGCTTGATGGCACCTGGTTAGTTCAACCTCTCTTTTAACACTTACTGGAATTTGGCCTTTGTTATTCCCAAACGTCATTTTATCAAAATTAATTACACATTTCCTAGGTAGTAAGTAGTCCAACCTTAGTATGCATTGGTCTTCAATGTCAGCCAAGTATACTTTCTGTCTGTTCTTCATGCCCAAGAGCTTAATAGTTACCCACACTGGTCCCCGCAACCTTGCATAATGTCCTGTAACACCACAGAGCTTCTGTACAGCTTCTGGTACTCTTTTGTGATCCAGCACCTTGATACTCACAAGGATTTGCTGAGATGCAGAATCTATGACAAAGTCGGACTTTTGGCCATCCAGCTTCCCTGTCACATAGACACTATGTGTGCTTGCCATTTTACACTTAGCTGTTGGCACGTTCATGATAGGGGTTGGTGGGCATCCCTCAGCACCAACCACTACTGGTTTCCAGAAGCTGACTTATTGGTAG
>NW_013666442.1:356254-363877 GCF_000517525.1 Limulus polyphemus
TGTTCGTTTGATAATTTCCCGTAAAAAATTCTTCCCGATGAACTTCAGCGAAACAAGCCCTTTCTTAAATAAAACTAGTTTATTCTTCCTCAGTACAACTTTGCAATACACAAAACCTTGTCGAAACGTTGTACATTTGCTGTTATGTTAAACTTATATTAAAGTTTTGCTTCATTACTCTGTGAAGCTATAGCGTCCATAGGTGACGTGGTCCCCTGCACAGGTACCTTCCCACTGAGTGGCAGCCTGTTATCGCCCCTCCACTTCATGCCCTCAGGCGCTACCATCCTTTACGTACTACAGAGGCTCCCTAATTACTTGTATTTTCAGATATTGCCAAAGTGTCGATGTATGCAAAATTGTTTTAATTTTTCAGATTAAATACGACTAGTAGTTTGTTGCTATGGATATATATAGTCTGACATGTGCTATTGATTCATTCTGCATTATTCTGGAAGCTTATTTGTTTGTTTGTATTGAATTTCGCGCAAAGCTACACGAGAGCTATCTACGCTATCCGTCCGTAATTTAGTAGTGAAAGACTAGAGGGAAGGTAGCCAGTTATCTACGCCCACCGCCAACTCTTGGGCTACTCTTTTATCTTTGACCGTCACAATATAACGCCCCCACGGCTGAAAGGGAGAGCATGTTTGATGGGACGGGAATAGAAACCCGCGACCCTCAGATTACGAGTCAAGTCGCCCTAACCACCTGGTCATGCCGGGTCATTCTGGAAGCACCCTCTCTCTTTGATTGAGATATGAATGAAATTAAATTTCCAAGAAAAATAACTTATTTCTCCTCATTTATAGTAGAGAACTATGAATTATTATAAATTTTAAAATTGATGATGTGGCTAGTTTTGGTTTTGCTTTGAATGCTTTAAGTGTAGAAAAGAATCATTGGTTGTTTCTGGGCTGCTCAGTATCTTAAAAATAAAAATACCTGTAAATCTCTAGCTTCAATGCATTATTTAATTAGCCACAACTTATTATTTATGAAAGTATGGAAATTCTACAGACTTTCCTCTCTCTCTCTTTTTTCTTTTTTTTTTTTTATTTTTTAGGTATGGGCGTGGAAGAAAATTTGCCTGGGCTGTTAATCCAAGGATTGAGTTTCGCGTCTCGTTACCGGAAGAATTTGCTAAACACTTTCGGGCAATGAGTGCATTATGAGATTGACGGTCGATATGCCGTTATTCAGCCAAATAAGAATATATATATCTAGAGTTGGTGATGGGTTCTGTTCACAAAACACCTTCTCTCTAGTCTATCAGTTAAAAATTAGGCACGGCTCTGCGCAGATAGCCATTGTGAACAAAATCCTTAAAGAAACAAACTTTTTTCTTGACAATTTAAAAACGCATTTTAGCTTCACTATTTTAAAGGTTAATGAATTTGGTACTTTGAATAGGTTGTTTATATTAGAATTTTCGCACAAAGATACACTATTTGCGCATGGCCGTCCTAATTTTAAACAGATAAACTAGCTAGTCAACAACATCCGCCATCAACACTGGGTCTAATCTTTTCTAATCATGTATTTGGTCATCACGCTTATGGTGCATCAACGGCCTTATACTGCTGTCCGCGATTTTGTGGCAACGGGTCAACACTAGGTCACGCCCTGCTCAGCTAATTAGTCACTGGGATAACCAAATTGCAGATTGCCAATAGATAAACATATCATGTATTAAGAACAGAATCTACAAATACAATTTAAAAATACATTACTTTGAGAAATAAGGCATTAATCAGTAATAAAGAGTTAAGAGTGCTTTGATATTCTGGTAACAATAGCTCCTGCAGGCAATTTTTTCAGTCATTTTTTCAAGTTTGAGCATTTATATCATATATTTTGTTCATGACTGTAGGTTGAAATATTGTTGAGTTTACTAAAACTCCAAGTATGAGTACTGATAACATATATTCTGTTCATGACTGTAGTTCTGAATATTTTCGACTTGTCTTTACTAAAATTCCAAATCTGAGTATTTATAACATATATATTGCTCATGACTGTAGTTCTGAATACTGTTGACTTCGCTTAAATTTCAAGTGCATATATTTATAACCTATATTCTGTTCACGATCTTAGTATTAAATATTGTTGAATTCACATCAGTGAACTTCCAAGGATAACTATTTATGACATATATTCTGTTCATGACTGTAGTTTTAAATATTGCTATTATATACTTCCCTCTTGAGCGCTGTTGTGAATAATAGTATTAGCCCAACATGTTGAATGGGAGCATTAAGTTTTGTTTTCTGTTGTTGTTTTTAGACTGAATTCTTGAATATCATCATCCCCATAAAATTGGCATTTAGGAAGTTAGATGAAGAAACGAAAGCAATGTGCCCGATTCATCTAGTTTTCTTTGGAGACATATGCCTTTTTAAGTGATACAGATTTGTTAAAGAATGTATATTTTACTACATTTCTCATCTGCTAAGTTGACGTAAAAGTGTGCACTAAGACACAAGTGTCACAAAGACGTAAGCCCCAGGCGCATGCTTAATAAAATGATTGAATAAATAATAACGTCAATGCTTTTCGATCTCAGCACTTGATGCTTACTTGTGTGACCCAAAAGTAATGCTTGAAACTGCATGGAAGCATCTCAAAACACTTACCAGGATACCTCAAATAAACAATACTTTTCTCAGCCTTGCGTTCATTAAATGAGGCAGTTACACTTGCTTTTCAATTAGAGAAACATTAGTAAGTAAAAGAATTTTTTTAAATGAACCAATGAAATCAAATTAATGATATATGAAAAGTCTTCAATATTCATTTACCTGTTGCCCCCAGTGGCACAGCGGTATGTCTGCAGACTTACAGCGCTAGAATCCGGGTTTCGATACCCGTGGTGGGCAGAGCACAGATAGCCCATTGTGTAGCTTTGTGCTTAATTGTAAACAAACAAACAAACAAACATTTACCTGAATGTACATTAATCTTCTTTAAGGTATAAAAGAGCAGATACCAGTCTAGCATGTGCCTAAAGGAAAGCCAGTAATATTATGTTGCTATGCCATTTGATGCGTTTTATAAATAAACTTCGTGTAAATGTTTGCAAAAACTCGTAAAAGCATTCCATTTAACAATTAATTAAAATTCGCAAATGATAAATGTGTTTACGAAGTATTTGTCCAAAATGTGTTTTGTTGTAACTAGCTCGAAGACAAGTAAGTATAAAATACTCGATACAAGGATACTTAAAGGTATAAGAAAAAAAAAGGCATAAGAAAATTAACAAAAAATTTGCAAACGTGACTCACTGATTGGTTGCGTCATGGGAACGGGTAAAAACGAGGATGTAATAGTTCCACGAAGTGATATCAAGGGCACGGCTGTGTTATAGCCATAGTTCAACAAATTGGCACCAGAAGGCGCGCTGGCATGCTACTATGACACTTGACAGGAGGAAGTTGTCTGCCGCCAGAGGGATTGTTGTTAAGAGCACGTTGCTAGGTCGTTATGACACTTGACAAAAGAAGTTGTCTGCTGCCAGAGAGCACGTTTCTAGATATCACTTGACATAATACTTCAAGCGTTAACCAACAGAGTGCGTGTTGCTAGGGCCATTAAGTGGCATTAAGGGCACATTGATATGATGATGAGCGCGCAGATAGTTCGCGAGCGAACCATCAGAGGGTAATATATATTAACGTGTTGTCAACTTTATAGTAACAATCAAAGTCTTAAAATTAATGTGTCATCTACAATTCACAATTATCAGAATTGCAATTTGGTTTTGTAAGTAAAAGAATTTGCTGTTTTAATTTTATCTTTATAGTTTTTGTTTATATATTGCATAAGTTTTACAACAGTGGATGGTGTTTCTATAAGCCGGCAGAGTTACTATAGTTTCTAGGGATACATACAAGTTTCAATTATTCTCAGTTTACGTTTATAGATTTCATTTATATATTTAGCTTTATTACTAAGGTTCTATAGGCAGATGGTATTACTTTGCAAAGTGTGTTACTAAGGTTAGTGGTAATAGGGCGGAGGTGTTTCTATAAACGGATAATTCAATAGGATGATTAGGTAATCATAGGGCTCAACTTATGTCTAGATTTAATTATATATATTAAAAATATAAATCTATTTTTGTATCTTATATTAATTTAGCATAATAGTAAATGTGTTCGTGATTTACTGTTGTTTTCATTGATAAATCTATTTGGATTACAAAGGCAGTTTGTGTTTCTATAGACGGAGAGTGTTAGCAAGATTCTATGGGCGAACAGTGATACTAAGATTCTATAGGCGGTTGCTGTTACTAGATGTAGTGTATGTGTTTTACAAAGGTAGGTCTACCAGTGGGTTAGCAATAAGTCTTCACATTTACAATGCTACAATCAGGAGTCAGATTCCTGTCAGGGGACACAGCAGATAGCTCAATGTGGCTTTTTTATAAAAACACCCACACATACAAAGGCAGTTGATGCTACTAGGTGGATTGTGTTACTAAGGTTCTATAAACGGATGGTATTACTAAGTACAGTGCTGCCAGGGTGGAACACTTACTGCTAATTCATTTATATAACTAATATTCGTCCTGAAAAAGATGCTTATTTAAACCTCATGTTTAGCTTTATAAAGCTTAGAGGATCTACATAAATGTTTAACTATTATTATTCTTACCTTTCTGTAGACATTTTCACAAATCATTCTCTAGTGCTTGTTTCTTACTGACTGAAACTTTATGCATAAAACTTTGTGGTTTTAGAGTACGACTTATAAACGAACTTTCCTTATGCATAAATCATAATATCTGCAATAATTATCTTCCAAAGATTTTTAACTCATATAAATACTGCCTAAGAGTTTCAACTCAAATGGCGTTTATAAACTTTGATAGTTAGGAAATACAAAGGGAAGGAGAGGTCGTCACGTTGGTGACGCATCCCATTTGAGAAAGCTTGATCCTTTGTTCGCCTAAGACTAAAACAAGTAATTCCTTGATTTCTATAAAACTGACAGAAAAACCAGAAATTCTAGTCATGTATCTTTCAAACTTCACTTTATGTACTCTATAACATTTAAATTTCTTAGTTCACCAAAGTATCAAATGCATTTTTCAAAAATGAATATAGTTTATAACCGAAAAAAAAAGAATTGCCAATCGCAATCTTAAAAAAAAGACCTTTATTCATAAATCAACTGGTTATTCTTTCATGTTTTATAAATCCTACATATTTAGTGCTTATCAATAGAACAACAATGTAAAATCACAGACTTGACAAGCATACTGAAACGTTTATTAACAACGTTTTAAAGGAATTACTTTACTAAAAATATTTTAGCTTATAAAATACTGCATTAGCTTACATAAAATTTTCTACATTATGCCCATATTATTATTTCAGTTAGAGTTTATACATTTTATTTGTGTAACATTATGTGAAATCAAACACTAAATTTTTCACGAGACATCTTTCTAAAGTCATGTCACTACATAAATAAATGAATAAAGAATTCAGTGTAAGCTAAACATGTAAGATTTTAGTTTTTAGGCTCAGAAAAACTAGATTACGGGCTGTTTTAAGACAGATATTTTCTTTAGATTTTGAAACAAAGGCTTAGTAACATGTGATGCATTATTTTCCACTTACTTATTATAGAAAGATCATCAAATATATTAATCGTCAGTTACAAATCCGTGTACTGTAATTTTCTTATATAAGACTCATGTTTCATCATAGCCCAATATGCTATCATTAATTAAATATGAAAGTAAAATCAAGCATTACACATATTGAAACATTAACTAACAAAACTTCAAGATGCACTGATATATTACTTACATAAACACCTTAGTTTATAAAATACTGGCTTAGCTTTCAAACAACTTTTTCTACATAATGTCCATATTACTAGTTGTCAAATGTTTCATATAGTTTATAAACAAAAACGTCAGTGTATACAATTCTTGTAGTTCACCATGCTTTACGACATTTTATATTCAATAATATTAAACTGTGCCCGACATACAGCAATTAGTCAAAAGTTCAGACAGGGTCAGTTGGAAAATATAACTTATACCCATCTTATGTTGATAATTCACTCTGTTCATACTAAAAATCAAACGCCCGATAATCACACGTCCAACCTAATTTTTATGAATATCATAAATATCAGTTTCTAACATGTATGTTTGAAAATATAATACAAGTGTCCATTTATACTTTTTATATATAAAACTCATGTTTCACCATAACCCAATATGTTATCATTACAGGGATCCCTCGATTAATGTGTTTTCGTTTAGTGCGCTTAAATTTTTTATAACCAATATTCGATTAGTGCGTGCATAATACTCGATTAGTGCGGTAACACACATTTCATTTTAACCATTGTAATTGAAAAGTAAGTTTTAGGCACCGAAATTAAATTAAAAAAAATTAAAAATAGAAAATGAGTAAGTATTTTACTTGTCAAGTAATTACTAGAGTGTCCACCCCGGGGTATTTTAGCGATTTTTTCACTCCTTGCCCCCGGGTAAAATACATGAAATACCCCGGGGCAAATCTTTACTATTTTACTGAACAAATATCTTTTTCATAATAATAATTCATAGAAACCATCGTCCTCATCAAAATTATTGTCATCATGATGATCGTCGTTGTTTATAGGAAACGCAACATAGATTTGAAATATAAGCCAATGAAAAAGGGTAAAACCTTTGCTAGGGCTGGTGAAAGGAATTTGGAAAATGAAAGAGAAACATTTTGAGAGAAGAAAGATCTGAAGAAATCGTTGGCTACGTGTTTAATCGCTTTTTTTAGTTTTCTTTAATCGCTCTAATTCACATAGATTTGAGCTCACTAAATAATTATTTTATTATAATGCTTTAAACTTAATAAAAATGACGTCTTATAGAGGTATTTTGAAAGTGACGTATGAGTATTCGATCAGACTTAAATTCTGTAACATATGTTTTTTTATACTGTGAAATTTTCCAGATCTGTTTACTTTTACGACAAGCTTGAACAAAAAAGTGATAAAACTTTGTCAGCCTTGTTATTTGTTAGATATTTTTTTAAAATACGATTTATAAATCAATAAAAATCTTAATCAAGTATCTTTTATTTCAAATATTTTTTACCCCGGACTGCACCCCTGGTTAAATTTTTGTTTCACGGGGAACCAGTTCCCCGGGGTAAAAAATTATTGCCTCGGGGTGGACACTCTAGTTATTACATCATCTAAGTAATTAGTTGTCTGCTATTAGCCTAACTACTCAAGCCATTTGTGCATCTTTGAAATAATGTTTTGACAATTTTATTTTACTTTAGACATTTTAACGTACTACCTTTTCCTAAACATGAGCAAAAGACTTAGTAAAGATGAAAGTGAAGTTGTAAGGAAAACTCGAAAAGTTATTTCTTTAGAAGAAAAAGTAGAAATCATAAGAAAAAGTGAAGATGGTGTCTCGAAATCAAAAATAGGTCTAGAGCACAAACTAGGTGAGTCAACAGTAAGAGCAATTTTAGGTAAAGCTGATGAATACAAAATGCTTCAAACTTATCATGTGTGCATACCACTCAAAATCAAAATGTTATCATGATTGGATTAGAAATATTGCTAACTATCTGGATAGAGGACTGT
>NW_013666442.1:364120-365916 GCF_000517525.1 Limulus polyphemus
GCTAACCCTTTTTTTGGGCGGCGATGCTAAAGGAAATTTGAAATTAAAGCTTATGTTGGTTTATCGAGCTCAGAATCCAAGAGCTCTTAAATGTATAAATCAAGGACAATTACCAATAATATGGAAATCTAATAAAAAAGCATGGGTAACTAAAGCTTTGTTTGAAGAATGGTTCGTCAAGTATTTTTGTCCAACGGTTGAAGACTTTTGCCGAAGAAGAAATTTAGATTTTAAAGCTTTGCTTATTTTAGATAATGCCCATGGTCATCCCTTTGGTCTTGATTCAATGTGCAAAAATATCCAAGTGACATTTTTGCCCGCAAACACTACCTCTTTATTGCAACCAATGGACCAGGGCGTTATCGCGACCTTTGAAGCATACTACCTGAGAAAGACTTTCAAACAAGCGATTCAAGCAACATATGGAGAGAATTCTATGACATTAGTTCAATTTTGGAAGAAATTCAGTATTAAGGATGCAATTGATAATATCCATCAAGCATAGAATGAAAGTTCAGTGAAAAATATGTAACATGTTTGGAAGACAGTTCTTCCACACTGTGCACAGGACGTCACAGGCTTTTCAAAAAATACAAAAGAGGTCATTAAAGAGATTACTCATATTGGAAAAGAACTTGGCTTCGCTGAGATTGACGATGAAAATGTGCAAGAATTGCTAGAAGCTCATTCAGAAGAACTAACCAATATGGATCTTATAAATTTGGACACTCGGAGAGCATATAAAGACATTGATGAATGTGAAGAAATCTTACCTACCCGCCAGCATAAGATGACGAAGAAGGAATTAGAAGAACTTTTCACGGTTATTGAAGAAGTTAAGGGAAAATGTTTAGAAACAGACCCTGATGAAGATAGAAGCCGTCAAATTTGCAGAACAATTGATGAGGCAATTTCTCAGTACCGCCAATTATATGAAGAACAGAAGAATACGATATAATAAGTTTTTCATAAAAAAATGAGATCAATAAATTTTAATTCATTGCATTTTTTTCGTATTTCCTTATATACCTATACTTTGATTAAAAAATACGCAAGATAGAAATTAATTGTGAATGAGAATGAAAATTGAGGTACGAATTACGTGATTTCCTATAACTTATTATATTCAATTAGTGCGTTTTCGATTAGTGCGGCTCTTTTAAAGAACACATTAACCGCACTAATCGAGGGATTCGTGTATTATATCTAAGTAAAGTCAAAGACTTAGAAAGTGTCACATATAATGATATATTTATTACCAAAACTTCAATACTGAAACGTTTGTTAATAAAACTTCAACCACAGTAATGTACTATATAAAAAACATGTTACTTTACAAATACTGACCTACAGCTCAATGTGATAATACCTGAGGTATATACTTGTTCTAGCATGTTATTAATGAAATAGAATAAATCACCATGAATAAAATATAAAGGACAATCCCTAAAGTGATTTGAACTAATGTGATCATAGAGAGTCTCTTTATTTAGAAATTCTACCTACACCCATCATGCTGGACGTTAGATTTTTGCCCCTCATATTACCCCTCCACTATCACTTAAAACTAATGTGTTTTGCCATAGCTTAATATGCTATTATCAATATATATATACGTAAAATGACAGACTTGTCAAGTATCACACATATCTAAACATCTATACTATTCTTCTGCTTGTTTGTATGTACAACCGTTACGCTTTCTGACCGAGAACCTGCTGCGTAAGCATGCGTAATTAGAATGTTTCTACAAGAAAAACCGCGCATGCACATTATTCACTCGACAACAAACAGTC
>NW_013666442.1:366916-367935 GCF_000517525.1 Limulus polyphemus
GTAAATATTAGAAAAACACAGATAAACATAGATATTTGTGTGTCACGTGGTATGTTGAATGCAGCACTGGTTCAAATTAGATGTTTGTGAAGTCAAAATACTAAGTCCATAGTTCCATACGAATTTGAAACTCAAATTACAGATATTGATAAGCTAGAATATAAAATAAGAAGGTCTTATATTTTCTATTTACTAAGATATTGCTCACGTAATAAATCAAACACAGTGGCATCCCGCTCACCTCTTTCCATTCTTGGAAAAGCTTTCTTATATACACTTATTTCTATATATGTCATGAATAACCAATGAGAAGCTCAAAATGTCCCCTAGTGGTTTTCTCAGCCTTTCTAACGTACTTAGCGCCATTTCTTTCTTTGGAAGCAAGATTTCAATGAGGTTGCTTGTGTCTTTAGTCTGCTCGAAAATTCACATTTTTAGACCCAAATACAGCTTAGTTACTAAGCTTGATAAATTATAGTAGAATTCTGTGGTACTCATATAGTACTTTATGATTTTTTAGTTATTCAAAAGTATATGTTAAACCTAAAAAAATATTTTGTTTCATATCCTCCACGTGCAAAATTTTTAAAGGCTTGGCAACCTACGTCAAGCAGCAACCGAGTACAGAGGTCATAACTAGAAGAGATAATTATTTGCTATACTTCTTAATTTACTGTTCTATGTTTTAGGAAAAATAACTTTAAGAACTTATTTCAAAATAGCAATAATCTATACACATACATAATGTATAATACTTGAAACATGACTGTATTTTACAAAATACTAGTCGACTAAAACACGGCCTAGAGAAGTTACCTTGTACAGACCAAAGTCATCTTTATGTTATTTGATACAGTAACATGAATGCATGTGAGTCGCGTCGTTGTAACTTCTGTATTGTTAGTCAGGCATGGCTGAAAGGTTAATATAATGAAAATAATACATATTTATAAATGTATAATGTTATGAGCTTTAAGCTATTTCGTCTAAACATTTATGTTTTCGTGTTATAGTTTGTG
>NW_013666442.1:367945-386530 GCF_000517525.1 Limulus polyphemus
GCGAGATCGGTCAAATTTAACGAACCCGTACAGGGATTAATTACTGAAAATAACAGATAAAATATAAAGTTTTTCTTAAGAAACGTTTGATAACTATCCGGAAATTATAAAGATTTTCCATGTGAAATTTCAAAATTTTCTTATTCATAAAAGTATTTTTAATCTTAAAATGAAAATTATTTTGCATGATAGATAGGTAAGATGTGAAAAGAAAAAAAAACATGAAAGAAACATTGCTTTACAAACCTTAAGACTTAATACAAAAATTAGATATTTTGCATATGAAAGCATTGTAATGTTTACTGGTAAACTGCCAATTTCGTTAACATTCGCTTACTAGTTTAAAAGTTATAGCATGATAACTATATCAAGCACAAAATGGTTACGAGATCGGTCCCAGGGTTATTGTTTACAAATATAATTTACCAAGATCTATACATAATAAATCTTCTTCAGGGTAAACCTGTTTAGCCACATTAAGAAATCTCAGTATTGTCCATCTTACAGTTTAGGTTGTGTTCATCAAATTTATCCAAGAGGTAACTTCCACTCACAGCTTGATTCCGTTTGATGATTAGGAATAAACTGAAATATGTATGAATTATAAAATATTGGATTGCCAAGATTTAATTAAATTTCGTAAAAGTCTAGTACATCATTCCAATTAATATACAGTTCTTGTATACTTTCTACTCAGTTAGACTCTTCTACTGACCTATGTTCATTAGTCATATGGCAGGCAGTGACCTCAGAAAATCAACCTGTTCTTTCGTCATGCAATATTTGGATAAATGAAAACAAAATCTGATACATTTTATCTGACATATAACAACACAGAACATTGACTGTAACTGTAAAAATTGAAATTTTCCCATAAAGATATTGAGGATTTGTCGGAAAATGTGTTAAATAATTTCTTACATCACTCTATCATTGGCATAACAAGTATCATGAATACCAAAGTCGATGTTTTCAATATGGTGATATACTTGTATGTTCTGTGATCTCACAGTGAAAAGTATGGTCTATAAGAAAAGGCGTATCTATCCTTTACATTAAATTATTTTATAAAGAGCATTCATATAAATTCACATAAAAAACACTAGATTTATCTCCAGAGACCATTGTTCAAAGACCATGCTTAATATAATTAAGTTAGTATTACTCATACCATATATCGTAATAATAACGTTTTAATTTTTACATCTTAAACGTCAACGAAATTATTATATGATTTTCCAAAATTAGTAAAGTTCCTTGTAGTAACAGAAATAAGAAAGTCATAACATGTTATCACATGGTTCTCCCTTAAGTTACAGTTATAAAAAACCTATTTTCTTATGTTAAGGAGCCAAAGGTTTCTAGAAGAGATGAGTGAACGTTATCCACTTTTGATCTGTGTTTGACAGCAGCCTGAAGGTCTCATGTCGAGATTGTCAGTGTAGGCAGCTAAGGGTCTATAAAATATAGACAAGCACTGTATCAATAAGAGTTTCCCTTGTATTGTATACAATGTCAACTTATTTTCAATCTACACTAAACATACGAACGGCTCTTTTGAGTTATGGGAATGTCGGAATGCAGAGCAGTAATACTGATCATATCTTTTTTTTGCAAATCTTTCTTTACTGACCCTTTACTAAGGGATTCCAACGAGAATAAATATAACAGCAACTGGACTGGACAATGCAAGCAGCTGCCGACTAGACCTTTTCTCCAGAACCAAAGCTAATTCGGTTAGCGGGAAATGCAATGCCTAAAGTTAGATACCTTAATAAATGATGTAAATAGTATTTGGAACTATGACTTTAACACAGCTGCGCCCCCTGGCGCCACTTTGTGGAAATATGAAGTTATCGTTTCTACCCCCTGGGGCAGTCAATCAGTGCACGTGTCCATGATATCCCGATAACTGCTATTTATGATAGATTGCTTTAAATTTTGAACGGATCTGTAGAATACTGTGGTATATGTTAAAAAATAATTTAATGTATGTCTTCGTTAAATATATGTTTTAACAGCCACTAAACTCTCTTTACATTTTAAAATATACATAACAATAGGTGGTGCATATAGTAATGTATAAAGGATAAGAATTACTATTCAGTGATCTTGACAATGTTGTCAACATTTTTACGTGTGTGCTTTTATTTACTTATTTAGTAAATTGACTGTTTAATAAACTTCATTAGGACAGTATTACTTTATTCTATTATAAAGCGCGAAACATAAATTCGTAATCTCTACAGATTACCTTTAGTTTTTAAAAGGCATTTTCCAGTTGTTTAGAAAGAAACACTTTTTTATTTTGGGCCAGAAATATACTTTCAACATTTTTAACCGAGTTACGTTTGCAAAAGTTTTATTGATATTGAGGTAGTCAAGACAAAATATATTTTGTATATTTTGGACAAATACTTCATAAACACATTTATTATTTGAGAATTTTAATCAACTGCTAAATGGAATGCTTTTACGAGTTTTTGCAAACATTTACATATAGTCGATTAAAAACAGCATCAAATGGCATAGCAACATAATATAACTGGCTTTCCTTTAGAGATATGCTAGACTGGTATCAGCTTTTTGATACCTTAAAGAAGATTAATGTACATTCAGTAAATGACTAATGGAGACTTTTCATATATTATTAATTTGATTTCATTGATTCATTACAAATAATGTCTTTTACTTACTGTCGAGTGTCATGGCAGCATGGCAAAGCGCCCTTTGGTGCCACTTCGTATAACTTTGACTCTAATACAACAGCTCCCTCTGGTGCTACTTCGTGGAACTATGACTTTCTCGTTTTTACTACCTCCCCTCCCCATGAGGCAGCCAATCAGCATGCACGTCCAGTGTGTCCCGATAACTATTAATGTATTTGAGACTATCTCACCAGATATATCCAAACTTCCCTTGAATATGGAGGAATGGCCCAATCAGCACATTTTGAAGCGATTTTAATAAGTATAAATACAGAAACGTAGGTAGATTAATAGCACTAAAATGAGAGAATTACGTGAACTCGTGGAGAAAGAAGATATTATAAACTGCTGGAAGTGTGGAAAAATCAATACAGGCAAAAGACGCAATGCTTACCAATAATCAGTCGACTGTGCACAAGATACTGCTTGATGTGGTTTAGGCCTATGTAATGTTCAAGCAGGATGAAAGTTCCTGCCCCAAACCATGAATAACTCGTGTTTAATTTTGAAGTGACACTATAGGCGTCTTGGAATGACCATCATAGTCTAGATCTTAACCCTATGGAACATCTATCTATAACCATAATAGTCAATAGCCTTCCAGTGACCACCAACAAGCCGCGCTGTCTAAATAAATGTGATATAAATTACCCACACAAGAGTATAATCTGGCTGAGAGCTTACCAGCGTACTCTGCAGAAAAGCAGCAATTACCCAGGTCAGGGCACTTCTGCAACATATTAAGACAGCGACCATAACACAGATGGATATTCCTGAAAAGTCAGTTTATATATGTGTGTGTAATCATTTCAAAGTCACACAAGCTAATATAACCACAATGGATGGGCTTCACTGTCATTATTTTACTGTAACACAACATAATATAAGAACAATAGATGTAATTTGTTGTTATCAATCCATTGTGACACTACGTACTATATCCACAACAAATGTTTTTTTCCTATCATCATCCTACTGCAACACAACCTAATACAACACAGTAGGCACAAACCACAAAAAATGATAAGTGTCTCTCACCTACCTGTGTGACATAACCTACTAAAACCACAATAAGTGTGGTTTACTGTCATCACCCCACTGAAACACAGATATAATAAGCGTGCCTTACTGTGATCCTCTTACCATAACTCAACTTACAGTAAAAACCATAGACGAGTTTTACTCTCATAATCTCACTGTGACACAATTTACTGTAGATACAATAGATATTCCCCCTGTCGTCTACTATAAAAACGATAGGCGTACTTTACTCTCATCATCCCATGTGACACAACATAACATAATCACAACAGGTGTGCTTTACTGTTATCATTCCATCGTGACACAACTTATCATGAAAATAATAGACGTCCTTTACTGTCATCATGCCACTGTGACACAACCATACTACAAACGAAATAAATGTGCTTCATTGTCATCATCACACTGTGATACAACATAATGTAAAAACAACTTTGAATTCAGTGTGAATATCTTCTGTAAATGTGGACAATATTACAATATTTTATCCTCAAATAAACTTCCTCTTCTTCTTAAACTATACATAGAAGTGGAAAAGATTCCTTTCACAGTGGAAATCGAAACACATGTTTCATATTCATTTTAGACCAGACATGGCAAGATGGTTAGTGTGTAAGACTATGGATCCAAAGATTCATTGTTGGCGTGTTCCAGATATGGCAAGATGGTTAGTGTGTAAGGCTATGGATCCAAAGGTTCATTGTTGGCGTGTTCCAGATATGGCAAGATGGTTAGAGTGTAAGACTATGGATCCAAAGGTTCATTGTTGGCGTGTTCCAGATATGGCAAGATGGTTAATGTGTAAGACTATGGATGCAAAGGTTCATTGTTGGCGTGTTTTTTCTGCAGAAATGTGATCTTCACTTTGTAGCCTCAGAAATGGCGACGGGTGCGGTTGACTAAGTGCCTTTCCTCTAGTCTATTTGTTCAATAATTTACGCTGAAACTCTGAAATAGATAAACTTTTCAAAAAATATTAAAATCGTTAACCTTTAAAATAATAACTGTTCAAGCACGAAAGTTGAAAAACAACCTACCCACTACTTCTCCAAGTTATCAGTAATGGAAAAAAAGAAGTAATAAATTATGGTTCCTTAAAAGCCCATGGATACAAGCTTCTTTACCAAACTAACAAAAATGCTAAAAAAATGTTGGTGCATTCGCAAATGCGATGCAAGATATAGTATTTGTTATGTATTTGATAGAAATATCTAAAAAATATTTTCTGCTCAATGGAAAACTAAATATGGATGTTTATCTACTTATATTTGTTGCATAAGAAAATACTTTTCTGTTAGTATCTTGGAAAAAGTATTGATAATGGTCGTTATATTAAAGAAAAGAGAGTTCTTTACTAATCTAATTTTCTGCAATTAATTAAAATCCCATCTAAAATATTTCGTTTCAAGCAAGTTTCTGAGGTGGTTTGTGAGTATGAGGTATTCTAAGTTTTATTATGAATGCTTATGACGTAATAAATTATAAAACAAATAATGGGCACTTCAATTTGTAACAGAAGCTAACCTGCAATGTGCGTTTACTGGGTATTCAAAGTCTCAGACGGTTTTCACTAAAAAAATAATAATAAAAAAAGAGGAATTAGATGTATATTTATCATTTAATTTTTTGACACCTATTAATAATTTCCATTCTTTTGATATTTACTTTTCAGAAACAGATACGTATACTACATGAAAAATGAAGAGAAATCGGAATTTGTACTTGTTTGTGGAATTTTGCGCAAAGCTATTCGAGAGCTATCTGTGTTAGCTATCGCGAATTTTGAAGTGATAGACTCTAGGGAAGGCAACCAGTCAACAATACGCACCAGCATCTCACGGGCTACTCTAATCTTGTCTTGAATTGGGGAAAAGAAGACAATTGTACGTCTCACAAATACATCATTTATTACGACCATGATTTTGCCAGTAAAGTCTGTACTTGATGATGTCTTTACTGGCGAATCTATGGTCGTAATAGATGATGTATTTGTGAGACGTACAACTGTCTTGTTTCCCTCAATTCTGTAAGTATAAAGATTCTACTCTGACACTTTATATAGACACCACATGTAAACAATTTATTACCAAAGGTGCTTTGCATTTCACGGGGATGTTGTAAGGACTCGGTATAAAATACACAAGTAGTAACTGTTTGAGGAATTAGTCAATTTTTGTTCAACAACAACAAATTACAAAAATCAAAACCTTATATATAATGATGATGACAAAACCTTGTCGAAACGTTGTACATTTGCTGTCATGTTAAACTTATATTAAAGTTTTTCTTAATTCCCCATTTAAGCCGACTCCAGCCATTATTAGTCTCAAAGTGGGTTCCTCGTCATCGAACTTATATATAATGCTTGAAGCCAAATTAAAATTGTTCATAAAAATATTTGAAGTTAACAGTTCATGTCTCTCCCTCTCTCTTTAAGAATGTGGAACGTTCCATTCAGTTATATTTTCGTCATGTCGAAGAAGACTGGATGTTTATAACAACAACACCATTGCACAATATTTTTCCAATTTTGGTAAAGCGGTAGATACAGTTATAAATGACAATTACTTGCACATACCATTAAACGTTCATGCATAATGAACAGTATCTTACAGTTAACGTTCTATACATTTCATTCATCGTGCATATTATATAATTTGATTTAGAAATGTTCTTAAACTGTCTTTTTTTTCCAATAAAATATAATATGTTTAGAAGGCAGTCACAAATCCCTAGTGTTTAACATATTTATATGTAATATTATAATAGGTTAATACCTCTGTACTTGTTTTCTCTAGAAAAAAGAAGAGTTAGAGGGGATCTGATTGAAATGTTTAAGGGAATTAACAATGTTATAATGGTTATTGTGAACATACCTCCTGTATTGTTTATACGTCTACGTGTGTTCATCCTCTTGTCATTAGTATCATGACTACCATACCGTTTACACAGGTATATTTACTATATTGAGAACATACCTATGGTATTGTTTACATATGTATACCGTAATGTTGCTGTGTTTATACAGCTATTTGTAAAGTGTCATACACGTAGGCTTTCATTAAACATTATTTATTTAAATACTGAAGAGGTAAATGCTTCTTTGTCAGCTCTTATATACTTGTACACTTTCTTGATTTATCTAGTTCAAAACATTACGGTCACATCCATATTTCTGATAATACTAGTATGAGCAATATAAAATAAATTAAATAACTGACATTTGGATTCAGTACATCGAATTATACCTGACAAAAGGTTAGTCCTGTTCTTTAAACAAAGTAAACGGTTTAAATTCTTAGTTGGTCTATAAAGTGCGTATCTTATTATTGTTATTATTATATACAAAATGTTTAATTTTCTTCCTAATAAGTTTTAGCGTTCTATGGTTTTAACCAGATTTTCTACAGGACATACAAGATGCTTATCTGCCGATGTTGCTGCAGGACGTATTGTTGGGCGCGAAAAATCTCATTGTCTATTACGCCTTCTGGATAATTACTGGTTTTGACCAAAATATATAGGACATTTCTTTCTACATGTCGTGAATGATTATTATAAAACTCTAAATAAACATGTCAATTTGTCAGTATATGAAAAGAAATGTTTGTTTCCAAAATCTTCTTATCTTTTATTTTAACTGATATATCTAAAAATTGTATGCTTAAAGTAAAGTTAATTTGAGAAGCAACTACTATAATATTTAAACAAAAACGACTCCAAGTTAAGTTTCTTATCCCAATTTGTAAGGCAATCATCTATTTACTGAAGCCAGTTTGAATTAAATGTGTAAAAACGTCTTAGCTTATTATATATTTCTTATTAAACTATACACATTTTCTTCTAAAAAACATAAATGAAATAGCGTAATTGGGTGCCATTTTCGTCCAAATCACTCTTTCTCCTTTTTAATGAGAATAAGTATATTTATAGGTGAAAAAATTAATTCCTAATTCATTTGCTTATGTATTTATTATTAAGCACAAAGCTACACGATTGGCTATTTGTGCTGTTCGCACTGCGAATATCGAAACCCACTTTTTAGCGTAATAATCCCTTAGACTTACCTCTCAGCCACAGGGGAGGAAGTGGGGGGGGGGAAGACCAGTGCAACCACTTCTACGATAAATTACTTTATAATCCTAAGATATTTAATTTCGGGTTATACATATATATATATATATATAGTACATACACACACACACACATCTATACATAAGATTTGTGTGTTTTGATGTCGTAGTCGTAAGAGAATCAGAGAGATAATGGGAACTTAACTACTTCAAATTATTTTTCATCAACTTACACAAGCGAGAAAGAGCAGTGTATATGTTTTCTGTTCAGAACAAAATATCAATGCAATGCTGTACACCACTTGTCAAATAACAAAATTTGTTTTGTATTAAAAGTGCAAATGAAGTTATACGTTTTTTTAGAGTATCTGTAGAAATTAAACCATCGTCCAATGTGCGCATTCGTAGATGGCATGCGACCTAAAGTGTTCACGTACAATAATTATTTACAATCTATCGTTATCGCTTTTCACATTGTTATTAAATGGTCATGGGAAACGAGAAATATAGTACGGGAACAAACTATGTGAGTTGTATTTTTCTTTCTTTGGACAACAATAAGAAGAGTAACCATTGTTTACCTCAG
Organism: Limulus polyphemus; assembly: GCF_000517525.1. Classification (NCBI taxonomy): domain Eukaryota; kingdom Metazoa; phylum Arthropoda; class Merostomata; order Xiphosura; family Limulidae; genus Limulus; species Limulus polyphemus. Next base: position 376,354 of record NW_013666442.1, read on the forward strand.
TTCGGAGGTAATTTATTGCATCACTGCTATCTTGTTTACCTCAGTTCGGCGGTAATTTATTGCATCACTGCTATCTTGTTTACCTCAGTTCGGCGGTAATTTATTGCATCACTGCTATCTTGTTTACCTCAGTTCGGCGGTAATTTATTGCATCACTGCTATCTTGTTTACCTCAGTTCGGCGGTAATTTATTGCATCACTGCTATCTTGTTTACCTCAGTTCGGCGGTAATTTATTGCATCACTGCTATATTGTTTACCTCAGTTCGGCGGTAATTTATTGCATCACTGCTATCTTGTTTACCTCAGTTCGGCGGCAATTTATTGCATCACTGCTATCTTGTTTACCTCAGTTCGGCGGTAATTTATTGCATCACTGCTATCTACCAACCCTTTCGATTTTTTTTTCACTACGTGTTTTTATAAGTAGTGTTTGTTATGAAATCTAAACTATAAGTATGTGACGTGTTTCTAGATTATTTGCGTGAAATGTATAAAGAATACCGTGAAAATGGAATGAAAGTATTAACAACGATGCTTCGTCAACAGCGTTAACACTTATTTAACGAAGGAAAAGTACTTTCTGCCATTTAGTTATGTTTTGATAATTTGTTAATAATCTGTAATATTGAGGTGTTGTTTAAGTATTAAAACTTTTCTTAGAGGGAGTTTTCTAGGCGATGATCAAAATCACCATCTGATACACAGTTCAAAATTATACAAAAAACGCACAACGTTCTTAATTAAAAGTATTAATTTACATGGGATAAAGAATTCTGTTCTCGCATATAATACAGGGTATAGGTTCATTGCTTTGTATTTACTTTAAATTACGCCATTATTGGCTATTATATTGCTTTTAGAACGTACAAGAATGTCTATATCTCAGCTAGTTTGGCTAGTCTTAAATTATATTAACTTGATGAAAAATTCGGACCCTGGTGTTACAATGCATTGATTTATGAAAGTTAATATCATCTGATAAACATCAAATATGGTTTACTATATGGAAGATGGTTATGTTGTATTTGACTCATTCAATTTCTCTAAAATGTAATAGGTTTTAAAAGTGACCTTTTAAACAAATTACGCTTATAATTCATAGGTTATCTTGGGAAAAATGTTCTTTAATCACAAATATAAGGTAATATAATTTATTTTTCTATCATTTTGCTCTTGCTTAAATTATACGGTGTGCTTTTAATATTTTGTTTCACTGATCCTAATGTATAGTAGTAATTGAAATGTTTTATTTAGATATTTTGAAATTTAAATTGAGTAGCAGTGACTTTTGTTTCTCAATAAATCTACCAAACTGTAAATGAAAAAGCTCACGAAAAAAAGTAAGATAGATGTACGATTTCCACAAATGTTTACGTGTGGCCGTCTGACTTGTTCATATTTAAAGACATCAATTACTTAAAATGAAAACTTGTTAAAAATCTCAGACAGAGACATAGTTTTCCATTCAGTACTGATGTGGAATACGAAAGAAGAAATGATGTTATGTGTTGGAGATTTAATGTATTAACATATTACGTATGGATATCTTAGTGAAACCAGAATATTCTGGTGGGTGGCTAGGCCTATAATACGGCTGTTTTAAATCGGTACTCCAATGTGAGGGGGAGATCTATAACATAAGAAATAGAACTGATGCTGCAATTGCATCCCAAAATTCAACGCTGTCATACAACGTTGTCGAGCCCTGTTCCTCACGGCAATTTTTATGATAATTGAATTACGGTGTTGCTTCAGTATTGGCTCAAAGGAGCGTTGAAATTAAAAAATGTAATATGGCAGCTTCTGTGAGGAACGTAATACTTGTGACGGGTGGCTTACAGTTCACTGTAAATGTGGATGCAGCAACTTATTTCATTTAAAATAATATCACTGTAAAAACACAACATTTAAATAGAAAAGAATTTATTTTATTTTCGAGAATTAACTCAGAATTAACATGAGAATGATATTATGCCTGACGAAAATCAGTTGCCCGAAACGGTGGCAGATAAAATAATTTTATTTCTATTTCATTGTTGTGTCTTTACGGTGATTTTGTTTTTATTGCACTTATTTCTCTGCGTGGATTCTAATTCTTCTGAAAACTTTTTATTTTGCTTGACGTCCATCTTGAAAACACTAACAAAGTGTTCCAGATTTACAGTCATCGTTAAACCAATCGTTCCGTCATGGTAGTTACAACGCTGATTAGTAACGTTGAATTTTGGAATGCACCAGAACATTTTTAGATTTGAATTGTAATGACAAAGACGGGGAAAATTTTAATAGTAGGGATCATTATCTTTTAACTATACAATAATGCAGCCACATTATTATGTCAGCGTGAATATATACATTCATAAATATATAGACGAATATAATTTTTTAGTCATTACTGTAAGATAAACGACATCATGTAATGGCGAAAGGGTGTTGATCACCCTATCTTTTGGTGTGATGTTTTCCAAATATCGTTTGCGTCAGATAAGTCTCTTCATTTTCTTGACTGCACATTATAGAGGTAACCACATAACTGGTATTAGTCGTAACTGATAAACCTCCAAACAAATCTTATTGTTTGGAAATTCCTCTAGTTTGTCTGGACTTTATGTATATCGATCACTAAGCTTCTTTCTCTCTCGCGCTCGCCTTCTTGGCGTTGAATACCCTCGCACCCGGCGCATAAATAACTCATATTCCCATATTCGATGACGAGGAACCCACTTTGAGACTAGTAATGGCAGGAGACGGCTTGAATGGGTAATGAAGAAAAAAGTTTAATATAAGTTATGTTAAACTTATATTAAAGATTTCTCAGTGTATCAACTTTCAGTATCAACTCTACCTCTTCCTTATCATACAAGTAAATAGAAAGCCGACATACTGTGAAGACTGCTAAACATTCCATACTATAATACAACTTGGATTTCTCCGTGTATCAACTTTCAGTATCAACTCTACCTCTTCCTTATCATACAAGTAAACATTATCATTAGAGTGTGAAAAAGTTGATGCTATATTTAACTGGATGTATAGTATTGTATAAATAAATATTTTTAGATGTTCCACATGCAAACACAATTCATTTAATCATCATGACTTTAGAGTTAAAGAAGATCAAGTTATTCTCCCCGCATTACCTAAAAACAACAAGTAAATAGATTAAAGGAATAATTACTGGAACTAAAAATCATTTCGTCATATGTATTTGTGAACGTGCTCTAAATATTTTAAAGAGTAATGTTCCCATGACGAACATACAAAAACGAAAACGTAGTCGACACAACCGGCAGCCAAGGAAGCATCAGTTAGGTATAAAAGAAAGTTACTAATACAGAAAAAAGGGTTTCTACCATTCCAAGTAGCTCCTATACTTTCATTACTTAGTGGCTTGGTAAGACAGGCTATTGGAAAAACAGCTGGAAATTAAAAACATGGAAATACATAAAACAAATGATTATTGTTCCCGAAGAACTGGTACACTCGCTTTATTGGCCCAAGGCTTATGAAACACCAAAGTATTAAACTCAATAGATCGTGAAATATACTCTGTAATACAAAATGATACGTTACCTGTAGATGATAAAACGAAGGTGATAAATCAGTGCAACAACGTTGTCAAACATTTTACTCACAAACCATGGAACACATTAAAGTCAAAATGGAATCGCCGAATCAAGAAAAATTTATATATCATAAACAGAAATATCAAAATAGAGCTGAAATCCTATTAAAAATCCAGCTCCAGTGCTGACCTATTATGGAATGGTCTAGGTGGATTAATGATTTGTGGAAAGTCCGTTCCTGACAGGAAAATAATCGACCTAATCAATAATATACTATGTTAAACGAAATAATTTTAAATCTACTGAATGGAAATAATCTGCTGAACATTTACCGTATATAATAAACCGAATAAAAGTATGTGGTGTCAACTACTCAGACGAAGTAAATATTGTTTGATGTAGATCAAGCAGTACAATCTATATATTATAATCTTACCCACCCTGCCAGTTATGGTGAAATACGCCTTTATTTAAATCTTTAAAAGTATTAGGTAAACCTATCACTTTAAAACAAGTAAAATACTGGTTAAGTCAGAAGAATACATACACACTACATAAACCAATAAGATACAAATTATGGTGAAATACGCCTTTATTTAAATCTTTAAAAGTATTAGGTAAACCTATCACTTTAAAACAAGTAAAATACTGGTTAAGTCAGAAGAATACATACACACTACATAAACCAATAAGATACAAATTATTATAATCTTACCCACCCTGCCAGTTATGGTGAAATACGCCTTTATTTAAATCTTTAAAAGTATTAGGTAAACCTATCACTTTAAAACAAGTAAAATACTGGTTAAGTCAGAAGAATACATACACACTACATAAACCAATAAGATACAAATTTCAAGAAACCAATTGATCGATTTAGAAATTTACGAACAATAGCAGGTTGATTTGCGTAGCCCTCTAATCTAAGTCACAATAACAATAATTTTAAGTATCTACTCATCTGTATTGACGTAATTTCTAAATATGCATGCATTTTTCCACCCATGGATAAGAAATGTGCAACACTCGTCAAATAATTAAAAAGTTATTTTAAAACAGTTTCGAAAACTCTATAAACCTCGGACAGATGCTGAAACAGAATTTACCATTTTGTCTGTTTCAACGTTATCTCAAAGAACAAGACATTCACTTCTTTACTACACATAATGAAACAAAAGCGTCTGTAGTAGAACAATTTAACAGTGCTCTTAAAACTAGAATGTGGCGCCATTTTACTCATCATGGAACTTACAAGTACATTTATATATTGAAAAATCTGGTCAAGGCCTATACTCAATCGTATCATCTCACTATTAAAAGGGGGTTCAATGGACGTCAATGGCTCCAATCAGTTTGTGGTATGGAAGACTCCTTACAAATCCCTCTTCCTATTTCAGTTCAGAGTGGACGATCAAGTACGTAATAGTAAAGTGAAGCATCAATTAAAAAAGAAGAAGATATGTATTTGGATGGAGAGACGAAATCTTTACGATTTACAAGATATTCGAGGGAAATCCCCCAGTGTACAATCTTAAGTTGAACTTTCTACGAATCTGAACTACAAAAAGTTATCAAGCCCCACAGCGACGTCTGTGCTGTGGAAGAAATACTACGAGAACGTGGAAAAGTTAAACACAAATAGTATTTCGTAAAAGAGAAAATGATATAATTTTTTGACAAATTTAATAGTTGGATCCCTAAAGCAGATCTGAAACGCCTACTGTCATAAAATGTTCCAAGTATAACTCTATTACTCATTATTCGTCATGGATCAACTGTATCTGACGTTACCTAGTAATAGTTCTATGAACTATTTTTCAGCAATATCAATTTCGTGATAGTCAAAGTAAACGGAAAACAGATTCCGATTTGGCCTTTGCAACCTAATTTTGATGCTGATCTGTATGCACGAAGTTACGAAAATTTATTCAATGAAACAATAAAACAGTTTCAAGGTCAAGGAATTGATATCGTTCATGGTGAATACTTGGGAGGATACCTTACACCTGATTTATCTCTCAGGGATTCACACGTTAACTTGGTGAGACAGGGAAATTAATGAATTGAGATACGTTTTGGCAAAGTATTTTAAATATTTTCGCATATGCAGAATTTTATTCCATTTTAGGAATCGATCAGTTCAAAAACATCTTAATTCATATCTAAGATACTCTGAAACTCTAGAAATTTATTCGATACTCTCACAAGATTTGTGTACACGATACAAGCTTGGAGGTGTGTTTGTATGTGATCAACTACCCGACCAAGTAGCAGCACAGGTGCAAGTCATTGATCTGGATCCGAGTCAACAATGAGCTACTGGGTCTGCACTTGCTTTGGCCAAGATGGAAAAAGAGACTATTTTGATCCATATGTACTTCTTCCCTATTATATCAACATAAGAAGATTCATAATGAAAAGAAATTATCGAATGTAGACTTACAATAGAGAGGTATGGAAGGACCGTATTCGTCTGTGTATGTATTTATTATGTTTATTATCGTTGCCAACATGTGTCAAAATGAAAACTGTTAACTAAGTTTATATCTGATAAGGATGATAATTATATGTTTGTTCACAATTTGGTTTCAAAACACTTTCATGAGAAAAGTACTCTATATAGACATGTATTTTCTTGTAGGCCAAATTGTGAGAAATAACAAAACAAAACAAAATTGAATTCATTTGTCATGACCTTTTTTTAATAAAAACTAATTTACAGAATTTGTTTAATCTTCAGATGTAGGAAGCTTACACATTATTTCCAACAAATCTTGTATGAAGTCATCCTTTTCTACTGTACCCCAGAGAGTGTCCTCAATAACTCCTGATAAATTTAACTGAGTTACTCTTTGATTGAACACAGATTGAACAATAGTTATATTTACTCGTGTCAATGTACATCTAAAATATAACCAAACACATTCATTGTGGTCTAACACGTCACATCCTTCGGAATGGCAGAGGTAAGTTTATGGACTCAAAATGGTAAAATCCGAGGTTCAATTCCCCATGGTGAACACAGCAACCAGTGAGGCTTTGGTTTAAAACAAGCAATCTAACTAACATGTCACACGTATGATAAGCCTGACTAGGATAGTAGATTTCGCATGCGTCTCACTGTTCTTTGTTGAATCCTTGTAAAATATGGTACACATATTCAACATATCCATTCATAAGCAGTGATTTATTCTGATAATGCATTTTCTTACCAGCATGAACATCAACAGTAGTATTTAGATAAACATGAACATGACAACATAACTTGCACCATTCTAATTTTGATAAAACATTAACAACCCTATCCAATATCATATTAATACCATTATAATCAAATAAATAGGTACACAAAATAGAGGGAAAGTTATTAACTCACACAATAATAATTACACGATTCCGCATGTCTAGGAAAAAACTCGTTCATTTCTATTCTGTACAGTTGGGATCCGCTGTTTAAATTCCTTCTATTCATTTGCTAAAAATAACGCCTTCCTTGATTGAGTATAGTTTTCCTTTTCCAAAGTCCTTGAACTGACGAATATGGATATTTAAGTTATTCTCGTAGGTTACTATAGTGATTTCCAGTAAGATAGGCATGATGTGAATCTAGTCCTTCTATATGTCGTATACTCTTCAACGAAACTGGATGTTGTTGCTTCTGCTTTACTGGTTCAACTTGAACTACGGGTTTTGATCTTTTGTCATTTTCTTTCCAGAAGAAGAATACTAAAATTATAGCATATGTATTAATTATTAAACTAAACAAAATTAATAACGAAAATAATAATTATGATAGAAAGCAAACTTTATCATATTATATAAATAAATAAACACGATTTTATAAGTAAACAATAGTATAATGTACATACATTTGCAGATTGGCTCATCATTCTTCCTTCGCGGGTCGCGAATCTCCGTCACACCAAACATGCCCGCTCTTTCAGCCGTGGGGTCGTTATAAAGTAACAGCCAATCCCACTATTCGTTGGTAAAAGAGTAGCCCAAAAGTTGGCGGTGGGTGGTGATGACTAGCTGTCTTCCCTCTAGTCTTACACTGATAAATTGGGGACGGCTAGCGCAGATAGCCCTCGTGTAGCTTTGCGCGAAATTCAAAAACAAACGAACAAACATTCTTCCTTCCATCTGGTAGAACTGAATCACACTGATTATTAGTGAGGAAAGAAATGGAGTATTTATAGTTAGAAATAAGTGATACTTGTCTGAACGTGTTTGTGGTCTTAGTAAATGATATATTGTGAAATAGAAATGAGGTTATCATAGCAAAAGGCATGTCCTTCTGTGATTTTTGCAATCGCTGCCAGAACAAAGTTCAATATGACATAGTCACTTGTAGAGATATGTTGAAATTGTTTAGACCCTTTAGTGGTTCGCTCGCGAACCACATAACAAACCGCCACCTTTTCCCAGCCCTAATAACTTGCCCTCTGATTACACATAGTAGAGCTATATTACCTCTATCAACACGCCCTCTGGTGCCAATTCGTGAACCTATGAAGTCACGTGACCTCCTTGTCTCAAGCTCTTGCCTGAATCAGCCAATCAGTGCGTGTAGAGCAAGAACCGTTATAATTACATTTATCACCATCGTTCCTTGAAGTAGCATCAACCAAAGGATCAAACTAATAACCTAAATCAGTAGGCTTAAATTCCTAAGGTCGATAGACGGGCGCAGAGTAATGATAAAGGTGTTCGAACTGTGAATTCGAGGATTCATGATTCGTAACCCATTGTCGTAGAAACGGAGTCCGTACTATGAAGCTATTGGTGCGCTATACAAGTGTTTATTTGTTAGCCACGAAGATACACAATTTGCTATCTGTGCTCTGCCTATCTCGGGTATCTTCGATTTTTAGTATGGAAATCCATTAGACATACCGTTGAGCTAGCGGGGAGCATCAGGTAAGATTAGCCCAAAAATTGGCGATGGGTACTGTTGACTAACTACCTTCCCTCTTGTCTATCAGTTCAAAGTTAAAAATGGCTATGCGTAGGTAGTCCATCTGTAGTTTTAAGCGAAATTATGAAAAAAAAAGAATAACAAAATCACAAACAAACAAAATGAACTTAAAACGTTTTAAAGAGGATAATCTTAAACAAAAATCTTTACTGAAATCGAAAAACAAATTACCAAAGTTATAGAGTTTCAAGGCTGAGCTTTACTTCTTTTCCAATAATTTCTATGTTATTTTAAAAAATCGCCATCTCAAACGTCTATTTTAAAAGAACATTGCCTATAGTTAAAATAAAAAGAAGCTATATTGAGTAATCTTAAAGAGAAAACGATCATAAAAATTTGAGATTGCTAAAATGACCAAAACTTAACGATTTTAAAAGCGTAACCCCCCTTGTTTTTAACGAAAGAACTCACAGAAGTAACTGAAATGTTTAATTTTTTTACATTTCTATTTTAGAAGTGTAATGTAGTTTTTAGTATTAAAAAATATAAAAACAAATTAAGAGTATATACTTAATATGTGGAATGTTAAAGTGCATCATAAGACAGTAAATGTGACGTCTGAAATGTTATACTCGAATTTCTCTGATTATACAAAATCATAAAATAAATAATCAATCTGTTACAACGACCACTGCTTAATGTTTATGGAAAGAATGCTTGCAGAAAAGTTTGTAAAAATATAATATTACTGCTTAAAGTACCAGCGCTAGCTGCTCTCTTTTTAAAAGTGCCATTCGCAGTACAAAATTGGAGTATCTCGAGGTGTTGTTGAATGTGATTTATAACTATTCTGAATCGTAGATCTAAAAAACGAAAAAGGTGTATTTCTCGGTATTGTGAGAAACGTATTTCTTATATAGGTTTGATTGGTTTTATCATATATCTGCAATCTGGAGAAAAAGGATTTTCATTTTCAGATTTTTCTTCTATTTCAAGACTGTAATCCTTTTGTTCAGTTACATAAGTGGAACGTAATTGATAAAGAATATGTACTTGTGTAATAAATATAATTTTTTTCCTGTTGCTGTTTTCCTGGTGGCTCTGCGATAAGTATAAAGACTTTTCAACGCTAAAAATCGGGTTTTCGATACCCACGATGGGTAGAGCACAGACAACCCATTGTGTAAATTTGTGTTCAACAACAAACAAATAAGTACTTCGTATTTCTTAGACATATTGAGTTTTATGATTTCTTGATAGGAATCAGATAAACAAAATCATATATTAAAAGTCTATGAATAATATATAAGTAGAATTGAAAACATAAAGTTTGAAATTATAAATATTTATTTTCCCATACAAGACGTCATTTATCGCTAAATATGTTACAAAACAACGTTCATCCCTCTCTTTATAACCTTAGAGGAATTTGGGAGAACACCCACAATTCGACCAGAAAGGGATAAGAAATTGGTCAAATGTATGTGCCACGTCCGAATGTTTTACGTTTTGTACATAAAGTCCCAGATGATAGAACTAATTGGTACACACCGAAAACACTGTGCGAGTTCTCAGCAATATGACGCTCTGTGGGCTGTAATATTGCGTCTATTCAATCAGTGCCGAAGCGATATCCAGCCAAAACAAAGTATCGCATGAAGTGCACAGCGTGGTCACAAGTAAATAGACAC